>NW_027248410.1:300000-448434 GCF_041260155.1 Ptychodera flava
GTCAGTTACCTCTTGTAGCCAAGCGAGATGCTCTCCGACTAATTCCCCGAAGCACGAAAGTGACCGTTGCCAATTCAAGTCGACCACTCTGTCGACAAGCGAATTCACCGAGGTCAACGTATGGGAGTAAGTCCGCTCTCAGAGAAACTATCAACTTCACATCCAGCAATTCCCCGATCAAGGACATCTTGAAGACGCGGAATCTACTCTTCTAATGACGAGGAAACAAGCCGTAAACCATCAACAATGAACAATCTGCATGCGATAATTCCATGAATCAATCAGTAAGTTTAAAATTTAGAGCGTTAGGTTTGTTTAATATGATTGTATTTTCGATAAGTAGGAAAACAATAATATGCTCTGTGATTTCTTTTTTATTTTAAAGGGCTCGCTAATCGCATACCTATGACAATGCAACAAATAGCAAAACTTCGAGCCTACTGCACACGCGGGATTGGATACGTAAATACTAAAACATAAACACAAGCAGGTGGTGAAGAAGGAAATGTCTGAGTACGATTCGTAACTTTCAATTGCATTGTCATTTCGAAATGCGTTCGTATGTAATCACTGTGAGAAAACTTTCAATCGACGAGATAGCTGAATAGAACTCCTGAAAGGGAATGAACCAACTTTGTCATTCTACAAGCCGACCAATGCCGATAGGACACATGCCTAATTAAAACAAACTTTAAAAGCGTCAGAAGAGCGCCAGAAAAGGGAATTTAACTTACGTGATACCTCAAGAAGCAAAATATTAATTTACGGACAAAAAGTAAAGACATTTTCTTGGTGTGCTAAGAAAAATTAACCATGAGAAGAAAGTAACTGACTCCAGAAAAAAGACTCAACAAGAAAGAACAACTTTAGATTAAAAAAATTATACTTGAATTTTTGTTATACCTGTAACTTTTCTCAAGTGTTTGTATCAGCTGTTGAGTGACAATTTGACATTTGCTATGATTTTATTGTTCGAGATCTCGTAGTGAGCCGGGTAACGGCCGGCTTCATCATACTGCCTGACGTCACAGCCTAAGAAGCAAATACTATGTTTCACGATTCAGTATGATATTGCTATAGGAATTGTGTCTACATTATGTTGTATTGTATTTTTTTTTCTTTGATTCTTTTAATTACCGTTGTGTATTTTTAACGTTGTATCTAATTGTAAACTCGGGCCTTTAGTTATACACATTACCACGTGTATAAAATTCAATTGTTTTACTTTCGCTGAAAACCCATCAGTAAACATTCATTTTTCTCTCAAAACCCTTTAAACAGTGTTTAGTTCAACTAAAATATCATTTCTAGCACTTTAAATCACACGTTTTCCAATGAATACGGATTAATGTGAGAGCCGATCTGTCGTAAAGTGTTTGAGGGAGGGTGACTGCCGTCCTTAAAAAAAAAACGCCTTCGTCTTTGTTGAGAAGTTGTTCGACAGAGCATTGGGACAAGGTAACCTCTATGAACAAAGTACTTTCTGATAGGCGAATACACATGCAATTTACTAGATAACTGGGTCCTGATTCGATATGGTACAGACCTTCAAGAAAAGCTTTCCTTTGGATATTTTTTACCAGTGTTACAATTTTCCTCTCGGCATTATACTACTAAGACAGTATGTATGGCAGAGTATCACTACATAGTAGTTGTCATTGAGACGTCTGCGATTACAAGCTTGACCTGTTCCTTGTAAGAAATAACGGTGTTTCTGTTTTTAGAAGACGAAATATACCTGACATCGTCACCGTACCTGACTCAGTACGAGTTACATTAACTTCAACTAAATATTGATAAGGCCAGACAGAAAAAAGTATTGTTCCTTGGAATTACCGCTTCTGCTTTAGGGCCGCAATGTGACTGTTTCCTCGAATTTACGCCATAAGAGTACAACTGCATCCCATTATATTGGTGTTGCCGGTGATTTGTTTTTGTTAACACGTGAAAATGCTCTGAATTTGCTCTGTAAACACTGTCAGTGTATGTAACGCTTCTATTATCATGAACAGTTCATGAAATCTGGACTCCAAGTCATCAGTAACAATATGCCTAGTGGAAATTTAGCTGGTTTGGCAAAAAGAAATATCTCCCACCGCTTCTTCGGCCTTATTTTTCTCTGACTTGCATGTGCAATCAGGGAATTCAAAATGATATGTTTACCATGTGCTTAATTCACATCAATATACTGTGACACTCCAAGATGTTTTTATTAGTAAAAATAAACGCTTGTTATGAATTAATTCTGCGTAAGGCAGTTTTTGCATAAAAGGGAAAACACAAAAGCATGTGTTTGCTTTGATTTGTTTGCAATGATTTTATCTGCAATTCATGGTTGCAAAATAATTTGCTGGAGAATAGATCTCAAAAACGTCTTCTTCAGTCGTGGTGAAAGGTGGTGAGGGGTTGGAGCTCCACCCCCTCACCACCTCTCACCATGAATGAGGTCACAGAGCGCCAGTAAGTGGCTCATTCGTTCAGTCAAAAACCAACTGGAATTCCACGAGCGTCAAACTAAAATCCGTATTTGTATATGACTTGACACTAAATGGTTCTCTGCAAATATGTATGCCACAGTTAGGCCTTTCAGAATAGCGCTTGATTATGTTGCGTCTTTATAAAACATCGACCATGATCAGCGTGTGAGATAGAGTTACCATTTCCTACAACCAAAGTGCCACTTCACAAAATCATTGGAACAGATATGGACATAAAAATGGACGCACCTGCAATACGACAACGAACGTGAGATGTCCGAGAACAGACGGATGTCACATATATTCGATGAAATTAAATCAAGAAATACTACTTCTACAAAAAAATTAACCGTAAATATCATCTCGTCTGTTTCTGACGTTCAAATATGAATCCGAGTATTATGTTCACAGTGGAGTGTTTATGATACACTTCTTAAAATATCAATTGAAAATCCAATACCCGTTGTCAAAACTTTCTAAGAACATATAATCGCATTGTATTCAAGTAACGAATACAATAAAGTCAGAATATTGGACAATTTGATTTTTTTCACTGTTCACAGTTGTTTTCTTGTTTTACCTTCACTGATTATCAAGCCTGGTTTTGAGAATCAGCTACAAATATGTCCACACGAAAATATGACTGTTATATGGTAATTAGCTCGGTACCCCTCGGCAACAATTTTTTCCCTAAGAAAATGCATAGTTAAACAAGTTTTCAAACTTGACACAAGAGCACTGTCGCCAAGTAAGGATCCTCTCAGAAAGCCGCTCGATTTATTTCGCGACACTATAGAACACCGACCACGATCAGCGTGTGATATAGAGTCACCATTTCCTACAACCGCTACATCGATCATGCGAAGTCCGACGCAATTTTGTTCTACGATTGCCAAATCGGTAAAATCAAGTCTGCCAACCGATGTAAAATACTGCTTTGAAATATTCAGAGCAAGAAACCAAACCATTATTTATGGATATTGTTAGAGTCACCATTTCCTACAACCGCCGCATCGATCATGCGAAGTCCGACGCTATTTTGTTTTACGATTGCCAAATCGGTAAAATTAAGTCTGCCAACCGATGTGAAATACTGCTTTGAAATATTCAGAGCAAGAAACCAAACCATTATTTGTGGAAATCGTTTGTACTGTACGTAAAAGGGCTATTTTTAGCCGGACTGCCGCTTCACAAAATCATCGGAATAGCTGGACATCAATGAGAACGCATCCACAACACGACAAGAACTTGAGATCAGCGGGAAAAGACGGCTGTCACATAGATTCGATGGAAGTAGCTAAAAACACCAACACTACAAAAAATTTCTTCCAAGCAGCAAATTTAAAATTTCTGTCATCTCGTTTGTTTCCAAATGCCAAATTATGAACAAATGTCTCATGTTTACAGCAGAGTTTATAAAATACTTCTTCGATATATCACTTAAAAAGCAAACACCAACTGTCAAAATGTATCGCATCGAATTCTTGAGAAGAAAACGATGACGTCAGAATATTAGACAATTTGCATTTTCATCGATGACAGTTGTCAAGTTTACTTTTACCGATTGAATGATGACAATTTGAATGAAGCTACGTCCAACATACGAACTTGTTAAGGTTGTATTCTCCCGCCTGGATGTGAAGATTAGATACCAAATATGTTTACAAGAAATAAAATATGTGGACTGCCGGTCGGGACCCCCTCTGCAACAACTCATTACCCGGAGGAAATGAATAGTAAAAATAGTTTTCCGACGAAATATACTGAAAAAGAACAACCTGAAGCAAAAATCTTTCAGCAGCAAAATCATCATTAATGCAATGACTATAACTCAACCATGATTTTTTATTTGTGGCGACAACATATCAGCGTCAACATGGCTAGCGCCATGGAACTTGACCTTCTGCGAAATCAAGCCGCAGTATGAGGCATTGATTGCAATGTTGAATTATGACAATGGCGGTGAATGTTTTACTTTGAATTCAGAGAAAATCAACCCCCGTATGGACGTGAAATCTCAGTTTTCTCATCAGCCGCATGAAGACGCGGAAACTTTGCTCCACAAAAATATTGTTTATTATGCAGGCGAAATCCTTGCTTCCCATTACCTGCATACGGACAGGAATGTCTATGCTTAGATGCCCGCACTAAACTGTCCTTGCTGAAAACTTATCGTCTCTTGCGGACGTTGAATCTCTGCCAGCACATTATCCTAATGTATACGCCGGCAATGTAAAGCAGGCGCGGAAACTATATACGCTAACGTTGTAATGCGAGCAAGCTAATGGTGTACGCCGTGCTGCGGAAAACACAAAAAAACAAACAAACAAAAATAAAAAAAACAATATAGGCCTAATAAAATATTTAATTGCCTGCTGATCGAATATATTCCTGAAACAAATGCTAATGATGAGTATGTTCAGTTTGACAAACTATGGCATTACGATCAGGTTCAACAAGACGGTATGCTAGTTAATACGTTCTGTTGTATAAAAGAAATATGCAAATGTAGAGTACGTTCAGTGCGGAAAATATCTATGGGAGCAACAAAACCAAATGCTTAATAAATGCGTCGCGGCGAGAAAACACCATGCATTATAAATACGTTCCGATTTGGCAATGGCCAGTATGGTATTATTAATTAAACTACACAGAGTCCTAAAATAATAACGGACATGCAACCATCTTTATTTCATCCAATGACATGTATATCTTCAAGCAGAATGCAGATTATTAAACACTCAGATTAAAAAAAACGGGCATCGTCATCTCTCTCTTTCCCTCCCTCCCTCCCTTCCTCCCTCCCTCCTCCTCCCTCCTCCCTCCCTCCCTCCCTCCTCCCCCTCTCTCTCTCTCTCTCTCTCGTCTCTCTCTCTCTCTCTTCTCTCTCTCTCTCTCTCTCTCTCTCTCTCTCTCTCTCTCTCTCTCTCTCTCTCTCTCTCTCTCTCTCTCTCTCCTGATCGATTGATCGATCGAAACTATATGTGATTGAGGTTTTTTTTATATAGAAGCGGTAACGGTATATAAAAAGTAAACTTGGTTATTTGATAAACAGAGTGCCATTCACAACCAGGCTAGTAAGCAATAAAGACTCACCGATTCAATATGCTGTCAAATGTTTTAAGTTCAGTCATGCGATATTTGAACGATATTGGAATACAGAAATTTAAAGAAAACGCGAGCGTGTCTTGTGATAATTAGCATATCAAACAACATAGTTATAGTAAAATGTTTACGCTATTTTGACAAAGCAGATCTCTCATATTTACGAAACTAGAGTAACCCTACGGCATATTACGCAATTATTACATGCCTCGTATATCGAACGTAACGCGTTCCGTGCGATTCAATTGTTACTTGTTTATAACGTCGCTGGCCGCATAGTCATCATTTGATTGAAAGTGAACCAGAATTTTTTTTTCAACTTCAAAACTTCGAATTTAAAAAAGTGACCAAATTACATATCTTTCAAACAAGAAATAAACATCAAAATCATGATGAAAATCTATAAACCGTGTAAAAGTGATTTAAATACATAAATGCGCCGTTCTATAATGAAAACCGTTCTAATTTGTCAATGTATTTTCCTCCAACATGAAAATGAAGCATACGATCGTCATTTGCACGAAATCGTTTGAGAGAAAATTGCATGAGTAGCATTTTATAATAACATTAAGGCCCAAACAACGGACTATGCACCTTCGAGGCAGGGTATCATTTGTCATCATGACGTCGCGCAAAAGGTCATCTACCTTCGGGAGAGTAGTATATTATTTACTGATAGTATATAATATCTTGCTTGATATGCCCA
The DNA here is from genome assembly GCF_041260155.1 of Ptychodera flava. Taxonomy (NCBI): domain Eukaryota; kingdom Metazoa; phylum Hemichordata; class Enteropneusta; family Ptychoderidae; genus Ptychodera; species Ptychodera flava. The sequence goes on from NW_027248410.1 coordinate 306,289, forward strand.
AGTGGTAACTGTAAATAACATTTTATTATAAGTAAACTAGAGTTACCCAAGTATTGTGGGTTGACTTCAGAAAATATTAAAACAGTTGACGAGATACATTTTAACAGACTATGGTGCTCATAAAAAGACGATCGCGAAATTCAGGCAAAAATACGGTTGACAGACCATCACATACTACAGGGTGAACTCTAAAGTTTGCAAGACTAGTGATGTAATATCCTAGCGTATATTGTCACTAGTTTCTGACCAATGACAAAAGCACATAATTTTATTTGATGAAATGTTTTGCGAAACTGTGAATAAATATATATGGGATGAGCGGCCGTACTCTATGCATTGGGGAGATAAGCTTATTCATATTACAGTCTCCAAGAAAAACAAAACCGGGGATGTTTAGGCGATAACAAAAGCGATGACTCAGTAAGTTGAATAGAACAAAACTTTTCGGATATCATATTTTATCTAAGCGTACACTTGTCGGTTCGGTGTGCAACCGTACGCAGACCGCCCATATTCTCCTTAAAACTAGTCAGAACAATTCTGCGACAATGATGGTGTCTCCCCTTCCACGTCCTTGAACCCGTAGCCGTGACAGTTGTTTTGTGATGTGTTCCGTGGTTGATGATTGGTAGAATTAATGTATCGAAACTTGAAGATCCACGTGACTGAATCGTGTGATTGTTAGGCAATTGACGGTGTGAAGGGGCGAGACGGACGGCAACAGTCCACGAACCAAGGGAGCATCAGAAGTACGCAGTACATTGCATGCTTTCTGAGATTGAACCCCGTGTTTCCATAACTACCATGCGAAATCCGGCTTTGACCGATATTCCTGTCCTTTTTTCGGAGGATAATTTCGAGCTGCGTAGCTAATGTTATGGTTCAGATATTCAAATCTTTCGTGTTCGAAAGGATTATCGACTTACTGAGAATACTCAACTTTTGTTATTAGTTTACATGTACATAACCCAGCACACGGGGCGAAGCCAACCCAGGTTGAAAAAATTCTGCGAGTCGCTCTCACCAGCGGTCGCAAGAAAAATCATACGTCGGTATCATTGCCCCACCATGTTTATTGTTATTTGTACGACTAATTTGAAAGTCATAGACTTTCTTAAAGTTCCATTAGCTGTATCTTCTTGCGATTTTTCCGTTAGTTTTGATTGAAATGATCACTGGCTCATGTTGAATAGCCTGTCAAATAACAGAGAATCGCATATTATTCGGAAACATTACGTGCCCTACAACTAAATAACATGTGATTTTACAACGAAATTTTCAATTTTTGTCCGGACAGAAATACAAACTCTGTTGACACGCGGATTGCAACGTAGGCATTCTTCTGCACCTGCGCGAGCCATTCACAGCGATTTCAAAATAAATATTCATTGCTTATGCCCGGTACTTACGTCGTAGTCCATTGTCCGAGCACTAGCCAGATGTCTGGCAATCCACGACGCAATGTTGTTTTGATCCAACAATAAACGTGAACTTGTACATCTGGCGTGATCGCGGCGTCAACATTATCTGCGTTCTCCCCAGCACGCTGAGCATGCCAGACGTCAACAAACGAGCTCGGAAGGGCAACACGTTTGAACAAAAATTAGCAGTTTTATGTGGCTATAACATCACTAATCATGTTTGTTTCTTCGTAAGACAACATTTTGCAACAAATATGAGCCTCCAACATGGAATTTTCCGAGGTAAAAAATGGTCAAAAGTTACAAATAATGGCCCTTTAACGATGAAATTCATATCGCCATTCAATATTTTACGCACGAAGTCACGTCCATTCGGAAGCAAAAACGTGTACACACTTTCGATAGGATAACTAGCTCCAGGCCGTGAGATGTCTCCAGTTACAAAGTTTACCCGGTAAACTTTGTAAATCGAAATCAACATCAACAACGCGCGGTGATCGTTAACCGTTAAATCAATTTAGGCATACTAAAACATCAAATTGCTACACTTTGGGGGAGGGAGAGAGAGAGAGAGAGAGAGAGAGAGAGAGAGAGAGAGAGAGAGAGAGAGAGAGAGAGAGAGAGAGAGGAGAGAGAGAGAGAGAGGGGGGGAGAGAGGGAGAGAGAGGGAAAGGGAGTGGTTTATGCAGTCGCGAACTGATCATGGTCTTTAAGATGGATAGATGCAATGTCAGTTGACACATTTGCGCTGAACAGATATCGAAAATATATAGATACCTTCCCGTAATTTAACTTATTTTATAACAGGAGAAGAAAAAAAGTTTTGGAGTTACTCTTTGGATGTTCGATTCGCAAGTTTGCTAAAGTTAGATTATACTTACAGAAAATTGTCGCCGTAGTCTTCTGCTCAAAAAAGAACGTTCTTAAATATCACGTTACTTATGATCAGTGATGTCTTATTTTATTATTTTTATAAATATAAATTAATTCACCAAGGCGTTAATTTCCGATTTTTCAACGATTTTAAACCGTTATTACTTTTTCTCGTCGAATTGAGAGGGTTTTTAATAGTTCTGTAGACGAAACGATCGGAGATAGGAAAGTATCTTGGTAATGGTACGACGTCTAAGCTGTCATTTAGCTGCAATAATTGTGCAGTTTGCAGTCCGCGCCCCAGGTAAGCTAGACTTGGTTCAAGTCGGTTAATTTAAAAAATAAAATAAAATCATTTACGTGTCTCTTGTGTCTCTACTATTTCGTACAAACCTATTCGGAATTTGGTAGCCAAGGCCATGTTTTCCCAGCGATTGAATGCGTTACCTTTTGGTCTGCGCAGTATATTGAGTTAGTTTCTGCCGGATTCACCGACTTGGACTTCTTGCAAAGTACCGGCGGCCAGACGGACTGTGTACACAGTGACGTCAAGCAAAGACAAAATGATTGACAGCTCCAGCCATAGTACTGGCCAATAAGGAGAACGCATGAACTTAGTGCTAGTGGCATCTAATAGGACCCTTTGATTTTTGCACGGAACAAGCCGCTTGACAACTTCTTCTTTCCATTCTTGAATAACCGGTGACGATTATTGCATTTTGAAACATGAGCCCCACAAACAACACAGATATTTTCAGGCGTTTTCGGTGATACAACAAAGGTCGTGCTGATATTTTTGGAAGTGATCTCACTCGACATTTTGTCAGCAAGGCCATGTGAGTTTTATTCACGTCTCGCTTGGGGTCGTTTAAGGTAACTCCCAATATGTAAAATTTAGTGATATCATCTTATGAATAATGCATAAGTACATAAAAACGTCATTTATGAATAATTTATAGCAACGCAAACCCTGCAAGAAAGCCAAGTCTGTGATTCCGAGTGAAACTCCCCTGTACAGCGTTCACCCGACTCATCGCGTCCACTCCTCTCTCGCGCGCGTTTCACACGGAAGCAAAATACATATTATATTATATCATGCTACCATGCGCCATTCTGATTGGACGACAGCGGTGCTAAAATACTGTTTTAGCACTGCCAGCGGTGCTAAAACGGGCCCCTGAACTAGCATAAAATGTTAATGCGGAAACCAATAAAGGAGAGTGCACTTAAACAACAGGGAAAATATGGGGTTAAACTAAATAAATAAAAAAAATATTGGATTTATGGAAGTTTTATTTTAGAATTGCTCTATGGAGCTATGGGAATATAATTGGCACTTTGCCATAGCGAGGGCTGTCTTGCCACTTTTTGTCGTCTGCTTCATGGATCTCCTGACGCTATGGCTGAATGCGTTCATGAACTGACGGAGGAAGACTTCCTCAACGAAACGGCAGACCTAGTCGACCCAACTGGTGGAACCCGTTTTGCAACTTTTGCCGAGTCTGACCTCGACAGGATTGAAGCGTACAAAGATGAGAAATCTACCATAAAACAAACATCGTGGGGAGTAAAAATTCTCAAAGGTGAGTTACGACTTACGATCGATGCCACACGCTGATAATTTAGAACGCAATATTTCACAGTCTGTTTGCAATGAAAACAAATTTGACGAAATTCCTGTGCATTTATTTATTGAAATATTTTCATGTGATTTCATTTATTCAGCATGGCTGTCAGAGAAGGGCCTGGACCCCGATTTTGAAGTTTTATCGACGACGGACTTGGCATCTACATTACGGAGATTTTACGCAGAGGCGAGAAGTACAGATGGTCACCGTTACGGGAAATCCGCTCTCTCCGGCATTCGAGCAGCCCTTAACCGGCACCTAAATTCCCCTTCGTATCACCAAAACATCAATATCATCCATGATAGAGTTTAAAGCGGCCAACAATATTTTCAAGGCACTGATCAAGCAGCTGAAATCGGATGGACAGGATAAAGTAAATCACAAAACTCCAATTTCACGAAATGATCTACTGAAACTGGTTAGTAGTGGTGTACTGTCTACCCAAAATACACTTTCTCTTGTACGTAAAGTTTGGTTTGACCTTACCCTCCATTTCGGCCGACGAGGTCGCGAGGGCTTTCGAAGTTTAACCAGACAAAGTTATAGAGTGAGGGAAACATCATGGGCATAAGTATGTAGAGAGTACTTTCTCAGAGAAAAAAAAATCATCCTGACGACAGCTATGAATAACAAGCCAAAATGTACGCCACCGGTTGTGAAAATTGCCCTGTTGCTGCGTTGAGTTATAGGCCTACCTATCGAAACTTCATCCCAAACAGTCTGCCTTGTTCCAGCGCCCAAATACAAATTTCGAATACTCAAACAACGTTTGGTTCTATAACTCACCACTTGGTGAAAATAAATTGGGGTCTATGATGAAGGAGATATCGGAGGCAGCAAATTTGAGCATGATTTACACAAATCACTGCATACGGGCAACAGCGTGCACCTTGCTCGATTCGGCGGGAGTCGAAACTCGACACATCATGTATTTTACCGGTCACAAAAATGAATCTAGCGTGCGGTCGTATACAAATAAATTGACACAACATCAAAGTAAAGGAATGTCAGATGTTTTATCAGAAAGTTTGGGATACAACAGCTCAATAAAATCAGATAACGCTCCTTACAAAGTAAACGTTAACTTCGGCTCCACTGAACATGAACAGTCCAACTTACCTATCACTCTTGCCGAATCAAGCACGGTGCAACACACTCCCACAACTGCAACAGTTTGTCATAATTCTACTGCTAATAATGCTGCGTCCGGATTATTTCAAAATTGCACGTTTTCAGGTCCGATTAACATCCAAATTATCGGCAACAAATAGTTTTCATCCCAGGATGTTCTGTATGATCGAGCTCGGCTCTGACTAGCACCGAGTTATGGCAGTTCAGCGTGACCGAAAAACGTCACGGACTTTCATTGTTCTTATGTAAATATTACAAATATTGTTACTTTATTTGAATTAAATTGTATAGTGAACTTTGACCTGTCCTATTTATACATCATTTTTGGCTTTTTGCCTGCATAAATTGACGAAATCAAGGCGGTGCGTCCTTCGCCTTAATTGTGTGGAAGTCGATGTGCGTGTACTGTGTGGGATCGGAGCTGTATTCCTTTGGTGTTTAATGCTTGGTCCCGGGCTCTCGTATTTTCATTCGCAATTTCAATTTGTAACTTCTTCGTTTTCTGATGCTGTTTCGTTGAGAAAAGGGCACTGATAAGCCACAAAATCAGATTTTTGATATAATATAATAGCAATAACCCCCTCCGCATTCGGGTATACACTCGATTTTGGTACAATGCGCTCCATATAGCACTCGCCTATCGGCTCGTGCTATATGTCGCGCATTGTACCAAATCTCGTGTATACCCGTCTGCGGCAGGGGTTATTGCTTAATTATTGCGTTCACTCCACCAAACATTAACAAATCACAGACTTGAACAAAGTCTACAGGTAAGCCTAACTCGAAGCGGCGTCGTCGATTGACTAAACCTTAAAGTTTGTCATTACTGTTGAAGTACACCAGTCCTGTTATTGCTACAAGCATCGCGGGCTTCTGGAAACGTTGTGTCCCAGTGTACTGGTCTAGCCGTTATATTCAGCTACGTACAATCTGTTTTTTTGTATGTAAACACATTGGCCTGTTTACAATCTCCGGTGCACACTAATCGTAACCGTAATTTACACAGACATAAACATTCGACCCCGGCCCTGAATGTCAAAGGTGAACGAAATGAACTTGATTCTAGGTATCAAGTCCCTGGCCTCCCTATAGTGTTTACCAAATTGAAAAAAATACATTGCTAAAATCACACTTATCAATATCTATGACTTTCGTTGTATAATCATTACTCGGTTTTTGCAAACCCATTATAGTTTCATCTACACGAGTAAGCCTACAAAATCACGGGAATGAGCGAAGAGGTCCCTCCCGGTGGGTTGCGAGGGGTTTCTGGTTGCTAAATTTAATAATTTTAATGATTAAAGTTTCAGTGGACGCCTGGTAATGTCACATTGTACTATTTATTGGGAATAGATACCGTATTCACGTACGTTGTTCTGTGTGTCTACCGATGCTTTGTAATCCAACAGTAATTTGGTCGTCTTCTCTTTACCCCTCCTTGCTGCATCGTGCAATGGTGTATTGCCATCCTGCAGAAAAAGAATAATATAAAGTTTAATTATGAAGTGAAATAACTGACAAGGGCACGAGTTTTGCAGTCAGTAGGCAAGAGCCTGTAATGTTTTGAATGAAGGTAACTGGAAAGTCTTGCAGGCCTTAAAGGAGAATAATAAACACTGTAGAAAAGCTAACGTACAAAGTAGAGAAGTCTCGCAAATGCTTTAAGTCACTGAATTGTGCATTTTTAGCTCACGTGTGTAAACACGTGGGCTAATGTCATAGCGATGTCTGTCTGTCTGTCAGTGTGTGTGTGTGTGTGTGTGTTAGTGTGTGTGTGTGTGTGTGTGTCTGTCTGTTTGTTTACACGATAACTCAAAAACGCCTGAACGGATTCAAGTCAGATTTGGTACACCGGTACCATGTGTTACTTGCAAGAACTGATTAGATTTTGGTTAGTGTGGCTTGCATATTAATGAAGTTATGCAATATTGTTTTTTTCCTTACAATGGTTTTCCCTATGGAGACGGTAATGACGGTGTAGACATATATCAAGAAATACTGCACCAAATTTCATGGAACTTTTCACAGATGACAATCTAAGAACATAATGATGATACTGTGAGTGTCATGTCAATTATCTTCTCATTTGCATATTTAATGAACTTTTGTTATTAGTGAGATAACTCTGAAATTCCTGCACCAAACTTGATGATACTTGCAACAAATATTGATCTAATATATATCTAATTATAGTTAGAAGCATTAGGCAGTGTCAAGTTAATAAATAGCTCATTTGCATATTTTATGAAGGTTTGTAATTAGTCATATAACTCCGAAATATCTTCACCAAATGTGATGAAATCTGCTGCAGATACTGATCCGACTGATATCTAACTGTAGTGTACAGCATTAGAAGTGTGAAATTAATTAAGGGTTCATTTGCATATTTAATGAACTTTGTAATTAGGTATATAACTCTGAAATTACAGCACCCAAGTCAGTGAAATTTGGTACAGATATTGTTTTGATAAATATCTAATTGTACTGAGAAGCATTTGGCAGTGTCAAGTTAACAAATAGGTCATTTGCATATTTTATGAAGTTTAGTAATTAGTGATATAACTCCAAAAAAACTGCACCAAATGTGATGAAATCTGCTGCAGATACTGATCCGACAGATATCTAATTGTGGTGTAGAGCATTTAGTTGTGTGAAGTTAATTAAGGGTTCATTTGCATATTTAATGAACTTTGTAATTAGTGATTTTACTCCATAATTAAAGCATTAAATTTGATGAAACTTGCTACAGATGATGATCTGATAAATATCCAATTGTACTGAGAAGCATTGAAGCAGTGTCAAGTTAATGATTAGCTCATTTGCATATTCCATGAAGTCTTATAATTAGTCATATAACTCCGAAATAACTGCATCAAATGTGATGAACACTGCTGCACATACTGATACGACAGATATCTAACTGTGTTGTAAAGCATTTAGTGGTATAAAGTTAATTAAGGGTTCATTTGCATATTAATAAACTTTGTAATTAGGTGATAACTCTGAAATTTCGGCACTAAAATTTGGTGCAACGTGCTACAGATATTGACTTGATAAATATTTAATTGTGCTATGAATCATTGAACAGTGTCAAGTTAATGTAGGGTTTATTTGCATATTTAATGAACTTTGTAATTAGTGACATTACTCTAAAATTACAGCATTAAATTAAATAAAACGAGCTACAAATGTTGATCTGATGGATATCTAATTGTCCCATAAAGCATTGAGCAGTGTCAAGTTAATTGACAGCTCATTCGCATATTAAATAAAGTTTTGTAATTAGTGATTAAACTCTGAGAGTACTGTGCGAAGTTTTAAAAAACCCTGCTACATATAGTGATAACATATATCTCATTGTTCTGTGAAGCGTACTACTATTAATGAACCTGTTGTAAAACACGTGAGCATATTCAGTTCATATCTGGTTATGTGACATGCAGAAGACATGACCTTGTTATGCGTAAAACCAATAGATGCATTGGTCTAACTTGGTTGTTGAACTAATAATTAAAAAAAAACAATGTACCCGCATTCTTAACTAAGGGAGGGCACTGTGAGAAGAAACGGAGACAGCTGCCCACGACTTCTGGCCTCAAAAGTAGGTCGGCAAAAATAAACATGACCAGTAGAGGGCGGTGTCTCCCATGCTGTCAGTGTATACAATTATGCAAAATTACTCCAATTCTGGGCTTTCGTAATGTTGCTTAAATTATACAGCAGGATATACTTAAGCAATGCTATATCCCCTCAAGGGCCTTCATAGACGAAAGCAAATATCGCACAATATAATGTTCGAGGCGAAGGCGAGTACACTATGAAGTGCAAAGTTTGTTAGGGTCCATGAGCCGGAAAGGGATACATCATTGATATTATTTTATAGTTTTGGCAATACCAGTGAATTTTTTTATGTAGAAAACGAATTTAAAACGAAACATTAACTGATATTGAAGCCCCATGAACATCATCGGGCATGATCGGCCCTGAATGTGTATAAATTTTGCATTTACATACACTCCAATCTACACTGTACACGCATACGAGGCGCCAAATGTAAAAAATTAATTTACACAATCAAGCTCTTTTTAGAGATAGAAGAGGTGTAAAATGTATATATATATATATATATATATATATATATATATATATATATATATATATAATATATAATATATATATATATGAATTATGTATATATATATATAATATATATATATATATATATATATATATATATATATATATATATATGTAGAATGCATACATACATACATACATACATACACATATACACATATACACATATACACATACATACATACATACATACATACATACATACATACATACATACATACATACATACATACATAGGCCTACATACATACATACATACATACATACATACATACATACATACATACATACATACATACATACATACATACATACATACATACATACATACATACATACATACATACATACATACATACATACACACACACATACATACATACATACATACATACATACATACATACATACATACATACATACATACATACATACATACATACATACATACATACATACATACAGACAGACATACAGACATACATACAGACATACATACATACATACATACATACATACATGTTTTTATACACAGACTAGGTGGAAAAATTTTACATATACAAACTCGTTCTGAAGACACACCACGCTGGGAAGTTTTATACACAGACTCGGTTGGAAAATTTTACATACAGCCAGCTGGGAAGTTTTATACACAGACTCGGTGGGAAAATTTTACATACAGCTAGCTGGGAAGTTTTATACACAGACTCGGTTGGAAAATTTTACATACAGCCAGCTGGGAAGTTTTATACACAGACTCGGTGGGAAAATTTTGCATACAGCTAGCTGGGAAGTTTTATACACAGACTCGGTTGGAAAATTTTACATACAATCAGCTAGGAAGTTTTATACACAGATTCCATGGGACACTTTTACATACAGACTCGTTCTTATCGTTGTAACCTATTGCCTTTGTTCTGATGTCGTTGAGTTTAACCATGACAAATGTATTCCTACTAGTACGCAGCCGAACGTGGTAATAGTTGGTCCAAAGAAGAAGTAGCGCTTTTGCTTGCTGTAAGGCGAGAAGAGAGCATCCAGAAATTGATGAACGTCGCTTCCAGAGAAGATGCAGTTTATTAAACAGTAGCAGACGAAACATACAGCAGCCAAGCCCCTGGGGGTACTACCATTGAAAAGGAGTACGGGCATGCCCCCCGAAAGGTCCACTTTTCACTAAAAACCCCTGAACATGCATTGATTTTTCATCGTTGAAACCTTAAACAGATAACAAAGAAAAGGTCCCCTTCATTAGAAAAACCTTCACATGCAACAAAATAAAGATGAGAATTTCCAGACACTGTCCAGGAAAAACCGTAACAATGAGTAGTATTTTTGGGATATTCGTGGTAGATGTTTCCATTGGGTGGCACACCCCATATGACAAGAGAAAGAGTATCCCCAGACAGTCAAAAAGATTTAAGAGAAGCCCTGTCCCTGAAATTAAAACGAGGAAGTCAACATTCGAAGGTATATACGACCACAATAACAGAAGCGACCGAGGAAGGAAGACCATACCTTACTCTGATGAATTTGTGAAATCTTGGTCGATCACCCGGCAGTTAATCCATAAGCCATTTATGTTGTTGCCTTGATGCCTAACATTACTGTAGAGGGCGTTTAGGTCGGTGTCACTTTCAAAACAAAGCGTAAGGACGCACACAGTTTCCTCGGGCTAATGCCCTGTATTTGCAAAGCGTCAACACAGACCTTGCAACGCCCAAGAAACTCACATTGAGAATAAGAGTGCAGACACACTCCTGTATTCGGATTCCGTACACTGTGCATGTCCACATAAGTAAATACCGTAATTACATAACACTTAACTCACGATTGACTGTCATTTAAGAATATTTAAATATATTTCTTACAAAGAAAAACTGTTTCGCACATTGCAAGTTTTGGAATAGTGAAATAGCACAGCTTGTCAGTTCTCATTGCAATAACTTTACATCAGTAAACCAGTTTTTCAGTCTCTTTGTGTACCGTATTATAGTTTTCTCATTGTTCTCAAGCTTATGGCGAACAAGTGTAACACCTTATGATCTAAATCGGGATTTTCTGATATCATCGTTTCTAGATATGTTAAGGCAAAAATGTTAATTTTTTAAAGATCATTTTAAGCGCTTACTGCTGTGATTGTTAATACTTTGGCATACGTGCTTTAGGAACTGAAGTGGTAATTTAAAATGCATCATGATTTTTTTGATGAGACGAACTGACCGTGGATATCTCAGGTTACTGCTATAGTTGCAGAACCACGAATGAGTTACTCAATATATTGAATGAAAATATTTCAATTCTCTTTCACAGTTGCGATGACCAAAGGTAACGAATTCTTGTCAAATTCTAGCAATTCCGCAGTGGACTCCGAAATTAGTGCTCTATTTATGTGTGGCAGCCGTCTCGAGAAGGGAAAAGCTACTTTGGGGTTTTAAGCTATCAAATTTAGTTATTGAATCTGTGGGAGGATTGAACGAAACGGGTATCTCTGAAATTATCAATTGGTCCAGACCGGTTTGCACGCCTGGTATTGCGTGGCTGAAGGACTGATAGAGAAGAAGTATCGGCCATTGCGTTTCCGCCGCCACTGAGGATTTCATAGACAATAGTCTAGTCGACCGAACCAGCATGGTGATGCTTCCACTGCACAAACGGAGCCAACGACAGGAGACCAGTGCATTGTTTTGTAAATTTGGCTCAACTCATAGCTGGTAAAAGCAGTCAGCTTGCCAAGGTGTCTCACACGAAACTTTAGTACTTTGATTGGATTTTTTGTAGTTTAGAAATTATTAATTGGAAAGAGGATGTATACATCATAGTTGACATCTTATAAGCAGAACATAGGCCTAGGGGTCATACAATTGTTACAACAGCAACTTTGACAACAAGGTTCACGTTTTGGGAAAGGTGTCAAAACATTTGGCTGATCTAACATATTTGGAAAAACATTGAGAACAGTAGAATTAGTCGATGTATTATAAACCCAAAGAGGCAAGTTTCTGTGTGCGGAAAAGTTTTAATGGACAAGAGAAACTTCATTTTTAAAGTAGTAAATACATTTCAATATTGCTATGAATAAAATAAATTGCCTTAAGTCTATATTGAAAATTTGAAAATTATGAAATATATTTTTTTTTCGCGGGGGTGGGGATAGTTAAAGGACAACCAGAAAAATAAAACATTCTTGGAGGGGTATTTTATTTTTCAAATTGTGTAGTACAAAGATGGAATTTCCGTTGGACATTTTATTTTTTGTGCAAATGAATTTGGCAGTTTTGTTCTTTAAAGATGTAATGTGTTGAGGAGAAGATATCAATTATCATACACCTTCAAAGTGTGCTGTCGGGAGGGATCAGCCTGAACGGAGGGTACCAAATCTGCATATTTTATCGTGCTCGAGAGCCTCGTTTTCGCTACTTCGCTGAGTGAGGGAGTGTGTGTGGGAGAGAGACCGGCGTACGATCTCAAAACAAAGCTGTGAACTCAAACAGAAACTTATCCTTCTTCTAACTATACCGATTTTGATTGACAATAAACCATTTATTCAGATTTTTCAAAGTATTTGACCAGAGAGTGCAAAATTGTTTTACAATGGCTCAATTACCGTGCCAAGGCGGACGATCGAACGACGTATTGGAATCCAACTTTTGCCGAAAAACCTAATTTTAATGGTTTTATAGAGCTTGAGCCAAACTGAAACTTTCAGAAAATGTTCCCTATAGTATTGATAGTAAGTGGTCCAAATTTTAGGGCCGTACGATACATTGCATGTATTTGCGGCATGATTAAGTGACACCGTGTAGAGACCGGTGTGCGCATTGAATTGTGGCGCGGGCGTCCACGCTGCCGAGTACGGAAAACGGACAACGCAAGTGTAGCTGTTTTCCGCTGTTGTTCACGGGTTTCCCATCACGTGTACAGAAATAAGACACCCTACACTCAGTGTTACAGTTTTCAGACATTTAATGACATGCTGTTCGTTTTACTCACTTTGCTCTGTATTGATCGCGTTTTACAAGTCACGGTACTGCATATTAAATCAAGTGATGCTGCTAACCTGTTTTGGATAGTTTTTTTTTTCGGTACAAGCTATTTCGGGCTACAAAATTGGCGAAGTTAGCTACACCATACAATAAAAGGCGTCGAAAACAACAAACAGAGACAGTCCATGTCCGATATGTAAGCGCTATACACGTCGAAATATAGTTGCGTCGTCCATGGATTAACGTAACTAATTTATCACGAAAGTTTTCTAAACACACCAAAATTGAAAATTGGGCTTTGAAGTTTCAAAATATCAATATTTATCCCCTACAATAATAATCCAAATACGACGTCCGATTACTACGCATCTCAACATCGGGTAAAAAATTTGACAACTTTTACCATGGATGTAAAAAATCCATGCTTTTACCCTCTAAATATCACTTCCGTCGTGTTAACAGTTTGAGGATAAACACAATAAGTTTCGAAAGATATGATAATAAGATTTTGTTGTGATTATCATTTATGAAACGGCTTTGGGCGAAATTCACCATCCTGTCCGATAACTATCACACTGAGTGTAGGACTATTGTTTAGAATGCTTACACAAGCACAACACATACACACAAATAACGTACTCAGTACGTCCGAAGTGAAGGCCGCCATGATGGAAACGCCTATTCACGGCCGGGGTCAAGTATAAATGCCTGTTCAGGGTGGGATACACATCTCTCTCTCTCTCTCTCTCTCTCTCTCTCTCTCTCTCTCTCTCTCTCTCTCTCTCTCTCTCTCTCTCTCTCTCTCTCTCTCTCTCTCTCTCTCTCTCTCTCTCTATATATATATATATATATATATATATATATATATATATATATATATATATATATATATATATATATATATATATATTTCTTTACAAAAATTCTTCTTTCCTCTTGAATGTTACGACTAAACACACACATGTAATGCAAAATTGGGATGAACTACAAGACAATCCAATTTATCATCCTCTATACCAATAATATGACATCGAATCGCAAGACTCCCCAATACTCTATCCTGAAGAGTTGACACACGTGTTTACATTTCAGTGTAAGTTCCTTGACGAATGGATCTCCAAACGAACCCAAAGTACAATCACTGCGGCATTTTTATCATCTCGCGTAGTGGAATGCCCTGTTCGAGTCGCGGGGACACACTCGATTCTCGGAGAACAAAATCGATCTCTTCAAGTACAACTGACTTATATCAGTAAATAGGACATCTCTTTGCCGTTACTCTGATGCGTCCTATTCACAAGAAAACGTACGTTTGCAAGAGATGTGATGACAACGTATGAGGCTGTATACTGGCATAGTAAAATTGGATGAACACTGTGATTAAATAAACCTAAAAGAATATTCGCCTTGCAGCTGGTCGAATAATAATTACGCTCCTATTTTCCCTGCGAGTGAATAGCGAATAGATAATTCACAGTCAAGCAATAATATAAAGCCTCTATGCATCCTTGGTACTCAAAGCGTTGCGCGGCGCAGGATTTCCCATTGTAAATTTCTTGTCTTAGCCCGATTGTTTGTAGGATTTAGGACTGCAAAATCATAATTGATAATAAGGCTAGCAATGTGTCAGCAAGTTAATCATAGACTTCTCGTATTCTGTCATTAAAAATTATGAACACTTTCTCTCTACTGCAAATATTTTCCATTGTGTCTCTTTGCTTCGTTTGTTTACGCATTGCGCTATTTTCAGATCAAGTACTAATTTCCTTGGCGATAAGATTTGTCGATCGTTTCGTGATTGTTACAAATGTAATGTTTGTCTGAGTAGTGTTTATCCGTTTTATAAAGACTATAGACCATTTCGGTGGTTCGTGTGGTGGTTCGGTGGTTGGGTGACTTCCAAACAAATGCCAATCTCGATCACGCGGGTCCGTAAGCCAGGGTAGGCGATCTTATTAACAGCTATAATATCAATAAAATAGATGCTAAGATGTGAATGGTTCCATAAGTAATTTGTTGGAGAACAGATATCAAACACTTCTTCTTCAATTATAGTGTAGGGGCGAAGGTTACGGGGCGCCAGATTTACTGTCGTTTTGATAGGTAAGCCTAATTCACAAGCCACGATCCGCGTGCCGCGAGCCAAGGTTCACGATGCACGGATTAGCATGTTAAGCTAGAAGTAGGCGCATCTTCACTCTAATGTAATTCATCGATTCATTTTCATGGATAAATCAACATTCGGGCTTCAACGCCGCCTTCTAAATGCATGAACTGGTGACCAGTGAATGTGTGTTTACGAATTCTACATCAAGGGGCATATGCAGAAAGGGACTCGAGAGAAATTATAGGGAGGGAGGGCCAGTATTTTTCAAAATCACATTGCCCGTAAAATTGTAACTTTAAAAATTGATCAATCAAAATTCTGTACAATAGTTTTGAAGGAAAGGTTGCTATATTTCACATATCTAGATCTTAAGCCGCGAATATTAAAAAGATTTTTACAATGTTATTTTTTGGAATTTATGACCTTTGACCTGCCCTATCCCCCCCCCCTCTGCAACTAAGCTATGGCTTATCCTACGTAAAAGTCAAAGACGGCTGGCGTCTATCGAACTGTGACTGGTATGGGACACCGACCTTCGACCCTCAAATCATCCTGTACCTAAATATTATGCACATCTATAAATTATATGATAGCTAACAGAGGTGGAGGTCTGAAGTTTACTGGACGGAGATGATTGTTTACTAAGATTTCTGCTAAAATATCAAGCGACCAGGATGACATTTGACCTAGCCAATATTGCTATAGGTCTGATTTTTAGTGGACAGCCATCATGGGACGAAAGTATACAGCAAAAATATTAAGTAACCAGGATGACCTTTGACCTGAATTTAACTTATTTGCCAGTATATTAGTGCAACAGCCTTCATAATTGGTGGGATGAGGCGTCTCATTATGAATTAGTTAATATTTGTCAAATAAAATATTATTGATGTTGAGTATAGCACGTACAGGGACGGCATAACAATTGGGGTGAGTCACTTTTCTCAGCATCATTTTGAAAAATTCGACCTCCCTGCCTATAAGTTTTTTCAAGTCCCTTACCGGCCAGCACATGTTGAATTGCGTGAACACACATATCGCAGGTCACCACTTTATGCACATACAAGGCGTCTATTAAATGTGATTTAATAGTGAAGATGAATCGATAAAGTGAATTAGAGTGAAAATGCACCTATTTCTAGCTTAACATACTAATCCGTGCATCGTGAACTTTGGCTCGCTGCACGCGGATCGTGGCTCGTGGCTCGCAGCACGCGGCACGTGAATTGGGCTTACCCCATTTTGATGGTGGCATAACGCAAGACAGGGCCTTTGACTCTAAAACCAGGTATGTGAAAGGTCAGAAATCGATAGTCTGCGTCCCCAATCTGCGTTAATGCATTTCAATCTGCAATGTCGAACTGCACTCCCGTTCTGCAATATCAATCTTCGCCCGTATTCTGCGCTCTCGATACATGAATGTTTTTATTTAGATTTTTTAACAGCGACATTTACGAAACTACCGCGATATAGCTCCCGGCCAGATCGTAGGATATGGCTGAGTGTCCAAATATATTTGCATTACATGTATATTTAACTGCGTGGCATGGCTGTGTGTACCGCGGTTATATCTATATGGGCCTCCAACCATCATACCCACACTTCTACTCCGTTCGATCGTATTTTCATTACATGTGGGAGAGACCACTATTTATTAACCCACAATACCCTAATAACCTATTCAGTATGTTCGTAATATATTTAAAGAAAATGAACGAATTCTGGAAGACTGGTTCTTGAGTAACGTACTATCGAATGCAGTTCCAAATCAAGCGCGACACACAGCTATATACAATTATACTCATGGATTCTAGAGAAATGGTCGATAAAATAAACTTTCGATGAATTTTCTTTCTCATATTGAGGTCAAAAAATGAACAAGTAATAAGTGCAAAGTTAAGTCAGCTTACAATTATTATAAACCTTGTGCGCGCCGGCCTGTGACTTTTCGACACGATTGGGCCGCACAAAAATATAGAGCTTTTCCGATAATCCGATATAACCCTACCTTATTTTTTACCTGCTGACCCTAAACATTTTAGAGCTAAATAAACACACAAGTAAAAAAAGGAAGGAAAACCCCATAAAATCACGCGTTCGTTACTTGGTATTTGATTTTCGCTTTAACGAAGATGTCTTTTGTATTTTTCCTCTTTTATACGTATGATACATTTTTCTGGAAATGTATGGCCGGTGTTTGACCGCCCTGAACCCCTGAGAAATGTATATTTAAAAATAAAAATATTTTGGAAAAAAAATCCTGCCCATCCTATAGCTACCTACCCTTATTTTGAAAACCATGTTATTGTAACTGCACAATTTATTTTTAAGCCTTGGCTATCTGGCTTTGTAGAGATGAGGAGTGAAGCAAGGCACTTGCTCTCATATCCTCAAATGTATTATCTGAAATTGCTCCTTTGTGTAAGGAATTTTTACATCTCTTTACAGGTGGTTGCAGGGAACTTTTCGGTATATTTTAATTATCCGACAATTATAGCCCTAAAAGCAATAAGCGTGTTTTCATTTACCTTGGATATTCTTTGAATTCTACTCACTACATGATGTGTACCCTTTGGAAAACTGTAGTACACAGTTGTTTGTGTCGGAATGAGCAAGTGAATTGAACAGTTTTTATATCGTCTTTGATCTCTCGGCATTTTCAAAAAACTTCAAGTTTAAACTGCAAAATCAAGGACTTCGGGTGAATGACATCATGTTTGTCTTTCGGCAGATTATGACATGTAGATGCACATAAGACAATATTTTTCTACTCGTTCATGTTGTGGCCGTTTTATGAGAGCGACAACCGTATATTATTTGTCTAGTTCAAACTTGTACACACAGTCCAAATCATTGAGTAATAATACTTGTCTACACATCCTTCAGTAGGTAAATGTACATCAACTAAGTTTAGTTTGAAAGTAAACTCGTGAAAATACTGTAAAAAAAATCGTAGATCACAAGCCTTTAAGGGCGGTTACATATGTAACCCTGGTGGGAGTTCGAGTTCCGATTTTCAAATTTAAAGACGGCCCATACACTTTGAACAAAACTCATGCAGTGCTAGTGCAACACGGTCATGTCCCGTTTATCAAGATGCTTGCAAACAATAAATTTTGTCACTCCATTTATTTAAAGGATGCATTAAACGGGAAGTTGCAGGACTGTGGACGCAAAATAGGGGCCCGGGATTACTGATGACGCAGCCCGTTCCATACACTGGGCGGGATCATCGCTTTTACGGTATTATAAATTTGAATAATCATGCTTTCCTGACAAAGAGGGGTCAAAAGGTCGTAAGCTCATAGGGAACACATTTTGAAACGTATGCGTTCTTCGACAAAAAACGAAGAATTTTTTTCAATTTATTTTCAACTCAGTCGCTATATATTCATAGACATCATATACAAGATTCAATGACAATGACTGCCTGAAACATGTCAAAATTATGGGATTCTGGGACCAAACACGGCATGTCCGATCAGCAGCGAGGCGTTTTACATGTTAACGAACTTCAAACGCATTTACAACCTTTGGCGCCACCCTGCACAGTGACCTGAAGTCGGACATTTAAACTTTCTTGGGACACGGATTAGTTAAAGTTTGGATAACCGGATTAACAATCATGGTATTAAACTAGGTTTTACTGCGTAGGCGCCTGTCATAATTTTGATATTAATCAGCTGTATATTGTAAGATATCTTTATGAACTTTATTTAGTGAAGAAATATTGGGTGGTAAACAGTGCTACTGTAATCTGCTAACAGTTGTGTCACTGGCCATCCATATACTCCTAGCGATAAAATCTCCACAGGGTTAAATGAACAAGTGTTTGCGAAGTTATTGGCAAGTACGGCACTTGACATCGGAATGGAAGGTCACATTTTCAGCAATATAGTTATCAGAAACAAAGCAACTTGACGTTAGAAGTTATTGCATTTTATACTTTTAAACCATCGCCGACGTGACAAGTTTTGATACAATCAGTTTCCCCTAGGCCCTAGTGCCCTGCACTCCTCAGGGTAGTCTGGGTAAAACTGCGACTACGATACGCCCCGTGTTAAGGTGAGATTTGACAACTCCACGAGTGGAATCTACTTTTTTACTTTGGTAGATTTAAAGACGATTATGTTTTACGACCTTTCATACCGACACGACGGATCGAAAAAAAATGTGCGCCACGGGCATTGTTGAACTGATACAGCATTGAAATCCTGGCTGAACTCCTTTTCGTTGTTAATTGTAGGAATATCTTGTATGAAATTTGCAAACTATAAAACAAAGCGGGCAATACTGTAAAACTAGGTTCAATTTGATATTTATATTCATATTAAGAGGGGCCTTTGTTAACAGTTTTTGGTGATGTTTGACGACACAATACTAATCGGTGTCACTTCCGCCTTTGCTCACTACATGAACAAAGTCGGTACATCAGTATTTTATACGACAATATTCTTTTTATATTGGATAACTAGTATAGCCCGTTTGATCAACAAAATAAGTTACTATAGTTTGCTCAACATCAAACTATAAACCGTTCAATAAACGAGTCACTAGGGTATTTAGTTAGAGTACTTGGGTCTCAGCCATTTCCTTTGCGATTACTACTGCCGCATATCAACCTATGCCCTACTCAAGTTGCAGCTTTGTTAATGTGAGATGACCTCAACAAGACAAACGATTGAGAGTCCATCTGTACACGCTTGTCAAAACATGTGTATATAAACATGAAAGTTATAACTCCAGACATTTTGACGCAGCATTGTGCATGAGGCGAGGGATTATCAGAATCTGAATGGACGTCCATCTCCAGACTCTCTGCACAGCCCCTCGTTCGCTATGCAGCTCAATCCTCAACCGTATGATTATGCGCCCTCAACGGTCTTTCTAGCAAGCGAGGCCAACATAGCCAGCCGGACTATAGCGTAGCGAATTTTTATACGCTATAAATATCGTGCAAGGAAAACCCACATGGAGAGAATACTAAGGCACAAAAAGCGATGACAATGAAGGTATACGGTCAAACAGTGTCCCGTTCCGCATGCATTTGAAAAAAGTGATAAAATATCATTATGGCTTATCATATTTTCGATAGAGTGATGACCCATTGGATACAATACTTTCTTTGGCATGAAGCTTTGAGTTTATTTCGGCTGTGACAATACAACTTCAGACTAATGATTTGAGGTATTGACAAGATCATGGTGTAAAGGCAAAAACATCACCATCAACATATCGGCCTCTCGAAGTCATGGGTTCATGAACGTAAAATTAAAACAAACTTGACTGTGAAACACCTCAGTTCATGCAATTCGCCTCGCGTTGATGCAAACAACAACAACAGACGCAAATGTAGAAGGGCAGGTTTATCACCCTAATCAAAAGCACATAAATTAACTCAATAAACATTTCAATTGACAAATAACTAATAAAATGTAAATAATGTCGACAAGAACTAATAATAAAAGAAGCAATAATGGAACATTTTGTCCGTTTTCAATGATTTGTTTTGTTTGTTTTATTCACTTTTCGTGCTGTAGGTGTAGCTTATTGATAGACGAACTTGTTGAGATAGCATAATTATTGACCACAAAAAGTCTTATCTGTATCGTGTTAATTGTGTTATCTTAGCAGTTTGTCATGTCGTGATCCTTATAAAACAAACCTCATTATTCGGAATTCGCTAAGAGAGGGTAAGCGGACTTTTGATAGGTCGTCTCTGTACGCCACGAGTTTAAGGGATCGACCGATACGGCCACATTGAAATTAATAAGTTAAATGTTGTTCGAAGTTAGTTTAAATTCTTGATCAGAACAGAAATCTGATGCAAAAAGCCTTGAATAGTAGAAAATTTGGACAAGATTGTACGCTATCCTTACGCCTGTCATCTCCTGTCTGGAGCTCGGGGACAGCTAGGGGCACTGTTGCCGTCTCCGTGCATATTGCATGGAATTGTTTTGCATGTTCACCAACCGGTCATCCTTTACTGGCCAGTTTAAATGCACCTCTTTTCATTTCAGATAGTGTTAACACTGATAGCCGTTAGACCCAACCGTTGGGCCAGGACTCAGCAGTAAATTTCTCATATCGTTCTTGTAAATTAACAATGATATAATGTGCCCTTGGAAAAGGAATGGGTTGAAATCTGCGACGGCTGAAGGAGCGAGATGCACATTTCATTCTCTGTCAGCATCTGTCTAAGAGCTGCTATGAAGTGAGAGAGGAAGGCATGGCCTTTGACCTCCCTTAAGTATGCTCATCTTTGACGTCATCAGTTTGTGGCTATACCAATTGTAAAATGATGCCGCGTTTCCATTGCCAGACTTTTGATGCTAAACTCAGAATGACAAATCAAGAAATGTTCAATACCCCGGCACACGGGTGTGAAGCGGTTAGGTATCCACGTATAATTTCCAATGGAGTGTCTTTTGTTCCTCAATGAGTCTCCTAATAAACCGTTTTTGTTGACTTCCTCGAAATTTGTTCTATCGTCACTAACATAGAGTGTACGAGGTATCCATGTGTGCCTGTACTATCGATTATGACGATAACCGACGAGATGCAGTTCCGCTCGGCATATCAGTCGAACTTGACTACGTCTTAGAAATTTACGAGATTTCCTGTCCGAGTTTTGGAAATTCATCTGATTTTTTGTACTTTTTTGATTCCAATCCAAAAGAAGTTTCGCAACACAAATTGGCAACTAATGTAGTACACGATAACCTGGGCTTGTTTTCTGACATGCCAAGATTCCCCGGCACAAACGCTGTAGGTTCGAAATCATTTCCATAGAAAAGATACCTTACTTGAGGTGTGAACTGACTGTCAATCGACGATTCCTCTAGAAATATCACTATTTGCTCTTGAGTTAATTGTGGCTTCCATACATATTTGCAAATTGGAGGAGAAGTTTCAGTCCTTCGACTTCATGCGTGAAATAGTAAAGCGACCCCTGACAAGACAATGTGATGAAGTCTTACGACTACATCGCCAGAAAATTGGGCACAGAAAGCTTTTTATTAAAAAAAAAGGTTTAACTCATTTTAGATTTAGATGGATTCAATTCATAGTTTTGGTCAATAAACCGATGTTATATATATATATATATATATATATATATATATATATATATATATATATATATATATATATATATATATATATATATATATATATATATATATATATATATATATATATATATATATATATATATATATATATATATATATATATATATATACGGTACGAAGAAATAAACTACGGCTAGCCAACAGCTAGTCTCTGTTCTCAAACCCTCCGTCGCGTACGCCCGTACATCTGTAACATGACATTTCACTACTCCGTACACAAAACAGGATACTGGGTATGTCAACTCGAAAACACTGCAAATACAAAATTCTCAAAAAATGTGAAAACCACAGGTGTGACTAGCCTTTTTGGCAGCAGAAATCGACAACCTTTAACATTTAATATGTTCTGTTCGTCCACAGTATAGTCGGAAACGTGCATGCCCGTAGTGGCGTACCGGTTAGCGTGGGTGACCCATAACAGGATCGTTCGATTGATAGTATTTATAATCTACACCTACTAGTATGTTCAAGGCTTCGGATTCCAGTACGGCTGAAATATGCTACGCTTCCTAACAAACGTATTTAGTACTAGCTGTAGTAAAATAAAATCTTACATTTTTTCCTTCGTAAATATAAAATCAATGGTTCTCGCATTGGTTGAACGAGCTTGAATATGTTCAGCAAGCATGACGAACGCCTGGCTTGTCGGGCGGGACTATCCGTCAGATAGGCAGTCACATCCGGCAGTACACGATTGGTGCATGCAGCTACCTCAAGGCGTACACTCTGATTCAGCGGCAGCGGTAATTCCCGCCGTAGGAATGGAACATTGATCATCTGAAGAAATGCATTTCCGCAATACAGTTCGAGTCGTGCGATCTCGTAGCTTGGTGTGATCGCGTAAAGAAGCCCGTAGACTTTAGAACCTTTCGACTTCTGGTTATTTGGTGAGAACAAATGCATGTGCAGCCGAAGCAAACATTCAGAGCGGAGCACATAGTAGAAAAGAAGTGATACAATAAAGGAGATGTACAACAAATTATTTATTTAATAGTTTTTATTGAGACTTAAAACGCTAGTGAAATAGTGACATTTGTAACACACCACATGCTCATCGGTGCCGCAATTCGCCAGAATACGTCACGTGACGAGAAATAGATACGTCTAGTCCCCATTGAATCGACAAAAGTGACGTCAGAGGGTATTTTTAAAAAGCTATTTCCCTAGGGAAATAGTTCAGACCAAAATTGGAAAAGTGCCCGGTCAAGTGACCATAGTGTCGCCTGCAACTTTGCAACAATGGCAGGTGACTAGAACGTGATGTGAGTATGGGATGAGCTACGAGGTCTCTCTAAAACAGATTTTCTAATATTTTCCAACATTCCAACAGCATAGGACTTGAACAGCTCATCGACGAAAAATATTCAAGTGCAACCAAGGATTGTTGCTAGGTATGCTTAGGATATTCTTTGAAAGAAAGTGGTGCCACGTACAAAAGTAAGATACGGAAATATCGCCAAGTAAACTTGTTACAATTGATCGTTGCGGTGCAAAATATCAAAACATATTAACAGCTATAACATAATACAACATGAGCGTGTGGTGTGTGGCCGTGTGTTACCAGAAATACATCGCTATACTCCTCGGCCTACGGTTCTGGTAACACACGGCCCCTCGGGGTAATAGACGGGCGCTATAGCCCTCATGACCAGGTAATATGTGTTTACTATTCATCAGGCAGTCTGAAAGGAGGGTGCTTTATTTGCATGCATAATAGGGATTTAGTTCAAATTCGAACAGCGCCCTCTAGCCAGTGAGTGACTGTTATGGCATTTTTCGCCAGAATTTTTTCCGCAGATATCTCAGCCTTCATTTAGCATCCGTCCTGTTTCCAGGTAGAGGCTGAATTGTACTCTTAGCTAGTGTTCGCCGATGATTTTTTGTGGGGTTTTATCGATATTGATTCGTTTTGCGTTAGCCTTATTATCATGGTTTTCGAGCGACCGAAAATGCCGTTCACTAAACACTGCCGCAAAAGCATATCCAAAGTCAAGTTTCAAAATTTCTATGAGAAGTAGGGAGGGGACGTATCTTGAGTAGGTCCATACGATCTGAAAAAATCTCAGTGGCTTAAGCCTCCGTTTTTGAAACACGTCTCGTTGAAGTTGACTATAAAGCGACGTTCATGTGTTAAATCCAACATAGCGACCTACAGCGCAGCATGAATGTACACGTAGACTCTTTCAGCTCTTTCTCGATCCTCATCAGCTAACTTGGCAGATTGTTTCGGTTCTATTTATGTTTTCAATGATTGTGACGAGGAAGCAAGACTGCAAGCTTGTGTTAGCTCACTGGCCAACACAATCTGCCTGGCTGGCTTCTCGGTAAAGTCGTGGACAGCGCAAATGGAAAAAAAAACACTACGGTGACAGAAGGGCTACGTTTATCACTGTCTGCGGCCGTACACGTAGTATAGTGGTAGACACCCGTCGTACTGACTAGCAGTGCTGTTTCGTTTATGAGTGATTTTTTCCGTTTTCGCATTCTAGTAGCTAGCAAGCATACAAAAACTGTAGGAAATAACATCGACCGCAAAAAATCTCCGTGGATAAATACGGCTACCCTGTATCCCGCACACGAGTACGTGAATATAGATGCAGCTAGGATGATGCCGGTAAACAGCTGCGCGCTAGCGCTGCGGCCATCCCTGCTAGCATTACCGTGCGTGCTCGAACTAGACTGGCACATTTTATAACTCATGTAACTAGCAAAAAAGTTGTTTTTTTTTAAGTATTGATGGTCATAATGTGACATTAATTAAATACTTTATTTATATATATTATAGGAGTAAACTTTGAAAAAAAAATGAAAGATTAATCGTGTAACGCCCGCGCCGTGTCGCGGTAAACAGCGTGGAGTGTACGTAGCGTAACGGGTGTTCGTATACTCATAGACCCTAGAGATCTACGTATACAGCGATATGGTAACTGCATGCCAACATTCAACACTGCCGCAAATACGTGTCTATTGTTGCATGGTCATGAAAATTTCACCAAATGTTGATAATGGTTAGATAAATTTTCTGAAATTTTTGGCTTTGCTTAAGATCTCTAAGGTAATTATCGAGCTGTTTTACGAAAAAGTTGAAGTTTACTGAACCGCATTTGGCGGGTCGACCTCGCCACCCTCTTTGTAGCTATTTAAATAAAATCTTCTCAACTTTTGTAAGTTTTCCTTGGAAAACATATCATTAGTATGTATGCTACAACTGAAAGCCAAAATTATAGTTCTAGCTATTGTACGTTTTGCTGCACGTCGATATTTAAAGACCACCCGTTCGCCGTATTGTATCCATCACTGCAGTGGCGGTCATCGTAACGAAAACGAGGCTCTACAACACGAACTTTTATGCAAATTTCATAGGCTCCTTTTAGACTGAGGCATTGACTGAAGGTGTCAGTCGTGTCTTCGGCACGCAACTTAAACTGTAAGTCAAGTCAGAGATGTCGGGTAGTGTCATTTTCACAAACATTGTGGTCTTTTGATCTACCTGATCTGTAGTTTGTTTGCTCTTTTGGGAGTCATAAGGGAGCGTTCAGTTTTTACGGCCTGGGGGGGGGACGGCAAAATCTTGTCGCCGGTGTTCAAAAAAATATAGACCCCCCTGCATTTTTCGTGAAAAAAGATGACCCCCCCCCTTTGTCAGACGAAAAAAATTGATGACCCCCCCCTGCTGAAAATAACCAATATGTCAAATTTACCCGCATGGTTTGGATTTGAACTCCGGTACGCGGCGCACTTTATTCGTGTAGCAGGGATGCCAGTGCACAAACTTCTCAGTCACATCCACTGAAATGTCTGTTAATTAGGACAACTGTAAGGCAATTTTTAACTTCATTTCCATAGACAACTCATGTCCATGGACATTGTATAAAGTAAACTTTATTGGAGTGGTTCGCCAAAGGCAGCCCTCCGGTTAAGAGGGTCATGGGCCATTACGTAAAGTCAACTTTATTCTAGTGGGCCAACAAAGGTGGCCCTACCGGTAAAGAGGGTCGATCATGGCTATTGCATAAAGTAGACTTTACTGGACAGGGCCGCTGAAGGCGCGCGGCCATTAAGATTGCTGTGGGGTATTACATAAAGTCAATTTATTGTAGTGGGTCGCCGCAGGCGGCCCACCGTTAAGAGGTTCGATCATGGCCATTGCATGAAGTAAACCTAATTCGAGTGGGCCGTCAAAGGCGTCTGCCCGTTAAGAGGGTCATGGGTAATACATAATGTATATTTATTGTAGTGCGCCGCGAAGGCGGCCCGCCGGTAAAGAGGGTCAATCGTGGCCATGGCATAAAGTGAACTTTATTGTTGGTATTATGTTTTTGAAAATGTGGTGACCCCCCCTTTCCTACCAGTGAAAAAGCGATGACCCCCTCTTTGCGGATTCCAAAATTACGATGACCCCCCCCCCCCCTGGATTTTGCCCCCCCCCCCCGGCAGTAAAAACTGAACGGTCCCTAAGGCATTAATTCGGTAACGCGGAAATTTTCCGCGTTCAGGGGATTAGCCTAGACTGTAAAGCCCAGTCGTGTGCGGTCGCTCCGTACCTCCGCCCCCGAAAGCACGGGGGGGGGGGGGGGGGGGGAGGTACGGAGCGCCCGCACACGACTGGGCTTTACAGTCTCGGGATTAGCCTAGACACATGGTTTGTGCCGGCCAATCCCCTCATGGACTTTCGACCGCCATCTTTGCCACATAAGTTTAACGTTTGCCGGTTGAGCATGTCGGGATCACAGTTCAAGTAAAAGCGTATAAGTTCTATTAGTCCTGTTTAATAAGTCAGGTCCATGACATATGTACCAACATCAGTGATTGGTTCATCTGCTAATTTAAGGTCCATTTGCGTTACGCTGATTGGTGGGACCTCATGCGTTAGGTCTTATTACTATGTATTATTCAGTTTACAGCTCCCTGATTGGTTAATTTGTAGGTCCGGTCCTCCAGTGTTCACTGCCTCATTATGCAATGTCCCACGTGCTTCCTGGCTACCGCTGAAGTAATACGTTATTCGTGATGTTCACGGATCGGCCGAAAGTTACAACGAAAAATGCCCGACAAACCTTCATGCGTTAAATTTCCATGTTTTTACTTATCCCTGTCCCTTTATGCATTACAGGCATGTTGGCTCGTTGTTTTCCAATTGTTGGTTACGTACAAAGTTCACGCTTTTAATTTTCATTTTGATTTGACGGGGGCATTGGCCGCATCGACAACAGTGAGGCCTGTGAATGACAAGAGGAAACAATAGAGCTTCAAGGCATTACATAACAAAAATTACGTAACGGTTTCAGGCGTCAGTAGCTCATTTCAACCAACTACCGCAGGGAAAAGGACAAAATTTCTCCTGGCAATATTTAATTCATGTATAATTCACAGTATCACATAAAATGCCATGAATAGTGAAGGAACTCTCGAACAAGGTCAAATCTAACTAGATATTTTGACAAATACTCGGCATGAGTACCTTTCTTATACTGGGATCGAGCTGCGACCACGTGCAGGCGTCATCAAAAAGTACATTGGACATTGCATAATGAGGCAGTGAACGCCGGAGGACCGGACCTACACATTAACCAATCAGGAAGCTGTAAATTGAATAATACATAATAATGAGACCTAACACATGATGTCCCTCCAATGACTGCTCCGAAAGTGGACCTTAGAGAAGCGGATTAACCAATGAGAGCATGCAGTACATGTGTGTAGGACGTGTAATGTAGGTCATTTTGAAACAGGACTAATCGAACATAGCAGATTGTGCTTTTGTATACCAGTATGTTGACTTGTAGTGGTAATTTTTTGGTCGCAGACACTGTGACTCCGCGTCGATCGGGTTTCGCATTTGGCACCAAGCGACACACTGCTGCAATTGGTGAAATCGGTTTTCGCCACGTACGGTGAAAACACATCATGCACTATGTACGTAATTCAACGCGCCCATCGACGTTCAACGTGAATAGTTTATGTTTGTAAATCTACTAATATAGTGATCAATGGAATCGATACTATGTTGACAGGGTGGAGCACCCACTAATGCGCGAACCTGGAATAGATATTGACTCGTACACTAAACACGTACAGGGTCGATAGGTGGATGGTCGATTGACAAATTTGATTGAATAAGATGCCCGTTTTTCGATCGGTTAAACTTTCGTCTTTTATGCCAATAAGTTTTGCGTGGCAAAGAACCAGCGGAAATTACAACAACACGACTCTCAGTTATTCTTTCTCATATATCAATTTCCGCTCTTCATCAACGATGAGATGTTGCAACATATAGCTTTGAAGGATTAATGTCATTATTGCAAAGTCTACACTGTATATGCACATTACATGACCGCTACTTAAGTTAAATATTCCGAGTATTGATAGTTGGCTTACACATCCTTTGACAAAACTACGACTCCTTTCAGTTACCCTTGTTGTATTATTAGATGAATGGTAGAGTGAAGCGGAAGTGATCTTTAACAGAAGTAAAATTCATAATGAAAACAGCAGTTTCTAAATTCCCGGAGCATTATTTAATTTTATTGATAGGGATACAATAAACGAAAAAATTTATGTTCAGTCGTGGTATATCTTTATGACATGATATCATACAATAATGTGTGTATACAATTTTGTGGCGTTCAGTGTGCACCATTTTTTCGTGACAGTAAGTACTAGTTGATACACATTTTGTCAGTGTTGGTAAGTTAAAATGAGTTACGAAGTGACAAAGATCATTTGGCTCAATAAATTTACATACAATGCATAATTTAATGTATTTTTAACATAACTTTATAATCTATTACTCGAGGCATATGTTTCATACCGACTAGGAAGCCAATTTAATTCTTTCGAGTTAAGCCAGCGTTTAGTAGAAATCTTGTGGAAGAGGACAGCCAATTCTGATAATTATCCACCAATAAAATGTCGTCAAGAATCGACGGCAATTTCCATCAGTCTATTTTCATTGCTTCCACTCGGTCGGTGCTCATATCGACTTCAACGGTTACATTGCGTACAGTAGTGTGAACTAGCCATCACATGCTATCATTTGCTTTCTGATACCATTCAACTTGTAAACGTGTACATACATTATTTCGATGACCAGCTACTTATTTGTATGTTTTGTGGCAATGGTGACATTTGTGAGGATTTACATATGCTTTTTAACTCCAAAATCTCCTGAAACAACAACTATAACGTATGCATGGAGGATGCCCTACAGCAACGATACTCATTTTATCGTTTGTTCAGGAATCTCATTGAGAAGTTACTGCGCGGAAGGAAATATCTCGTCAATACAAGTAGAGTAAATTAAACATCCAAAATGAGGGATTCATTTAAGACTTGTACCTCTAAAAGTGGTGAATTTAAATATAAAACATATAAGCTGATATAAATAAACTATTACTGATTGTCAATGATAATTTTTTGAATGCTCACTTGCATTTTGAGCAAGACAAAAATATGAATCACTAATTCAGGGCATCACCTTTCTCTTAATTTTAATAATTATCGACTGTTCTAAAAGTACAGATTTAATTAATGATGAGGTTATGGAGATTTGCCTGACTAGAACGCAGCCTTCTAAAGTCTCTCACAATTAGATGCAGCACGATCGGAACTAGTTTTGGATAATCAGATGGTTAACTAATGTCAGTTTATCTGCAAATGTAAGCTGATCTGCTTTATATTATGTTGCACGTTATAGACTTGTTTTTATAAGTAATTTGTAATATTGTAACATTCAGGTTAGAGCTCCTAACACTTTTGAGAAATTTGAAAAATATGAAGACCAAACTAAATAAGTTCTGAATCGTGTTATGCAATAAGTACCTTGGAAGTTCTTAAATGTAACTTAATGAGTGTCGTTCTCAATCTCAATGAAATTCATTAAAATGTAGCAAAACTAGATTTTAATCATGGTTAATGGCTTTATATGACAATAAATCATTGCTGTAACGACATGTAGTATCATTAATAACTGAGACGATACAAATGTTCTCATGCATCACGACTGGTCGTCAGTACATGCAGTGTTGACTTGAAAGAAAAAATCAAATCACTTACTAATATGCATTCATATTAAAAACAGTAATTAAACATTACTTAAACATACATTTTAAAAGTACATGATTATTATGTCTTCTTAATGCAGGTATTTTTATATTGGATGGCAGTCTTGTAAAATTGTCTCTACACTCACTTTATTGTGGATATACACCCATGATATATTAGCAGGTATCAATAGCAGATATTATGTCACTTAAAACAAAGGACATTCTTTCATATCAGTTGTTCTACAAAAACCATTCTAAATAATATCAGTATGATCTCTTTGTCAGTGATAGGATTTTATCTCACCTTAAACTTGGTAAACATCTGAACTCCTAATAAAATATTCATACTTGGAATTGTAGGTTATGCGAAAAATTAATCGCATTTCTCGAAACTGTAGCTGGGTGTCAGACCCTCTCACAAAACGCAATTTGAAATGCCCGCAAACGTCCTTACTTCCGGGTTCTGTGGTTAGTGACGCCATTTGTGCCAAACACAAGTTGCGTGCTGGCTATTCACGGCGGCGGTCTAGCCGAGTGTATTATCTTTTCTTGTATGTAAATAGATAGTAGTTGTTGGCTCTTTGTTAGCCATATGTAAACAGAAATGATGGTCTATCGTTGCATTTAATTGCAATAACGGTACAGGATCAGGACAAGCTTTTTTAGCTTTCCTACTGATCAGGAACATTTGAAGGCTCCTCCTCAGGTAAGTTCTCCAGCTAGATCGGAGAGGTGTACGATATCGAACGACCGCGCACAAAATTCCATGCAGAAACGTCGGCGAGAGGTAATTATAAACAGGCCTGTCCCTTGTTTTCTCTTTCCTTATCTATTACTTTTAACTGTGACACTGGCATTACATTTTGTATCATTTATGATCGCATGTTCAATTCAGTCATACTTTTAAAGTAAAATTGAAATGTAGGCGAAAAAAATCAGACCTCAGTCATGTTTGGCTTTTAGAACTGCAAGTTGTTTGTTGACAGTCAAGTGGATTGTACGAAAACACAGTCCCTCATGTGGCAGATAATAATTGTATTTTTCATAGTTACAGTAATTTTGACCACTATGATTTGAAACACAAAATGATGAAAAATTTAATAAATATAGAGGCCCACAATTCTGTATCACCGGCACTTCAATGTCACAGCGCTGCATGCTGCGGTTTCGAACACTGACAGCAAAAAGTAGCGAAAGGTGTGACATGAATGCGCCACTTTGTGAGAATGCGTGCATGTACTGTGTGTAGGACGCGTGTGAACAAGTACAGTTTTCTGTAAGAGTCAGAGATAAGATGTAGAATCTTAATATTATTAAACGGATGATCTCTCTTTTGGAGGATGTGGTGGCCCTGAAAAGGGTCGTTTGCTTTTTGATCGTCTGATGATTAGCTCTAAAACGCTTCAGTATCAGACCATGGCCGGCGAAGTATCTCCAACATGCCTTGGATGACATCATGTCCCAGTTAAGGGAATCGAGAAGTTCTTGCATGTGTTATGATATCAATCTGACGTTGGATAAGGGCTGTGGGTATTTCAAAATTCAAGCTAAATTCTAACTTCCACATACATAAGATTCCCCATGACGGTGATAAACTATGCTGACGCCACAGCCCACACCAATTAAGTATTCATAACATGACTGGCGCAAACGTGCGGGTGTAAACAATAGGTTAAAATAAGAATAAAAGGGACTAAAAAGTTACGTTTGGGAGGATCGACGGAGGAGCATCGACGGAGGAGCATCGACGCAGGAGGAGAATCCTGACGACCTGAAGACCACGCAGAACAAGACAACTGCTGGACGCTCCTCTCCTCCATGATTTAGACATCTTGCTTTCCGCTACCCCCGCACTATTTTGTTAACTAGGCAATTTTAGGCAGTAGTTTACGTAAGTGCTCGAGTTAGCTTATTTTATTACATTTTACACATTTCATTTTGCATCATAAATTTCCAGTGTTCGTGTCTATTCGGATGTCAGCACGATTCTGTAAAGGTACCTCCCAGCCCAGTCTTAGCCGAGCGAGTTAGCCTACCAAGTGAGTGAAATTCCCCCATTATATTCCCCCGCTCAAAACCTCTCCCGCGTGACATGGTGGAAAATTGCTGACGTCTGACGACTCCGCGGAAACGGACACTGAAGATCCTGAGGTGAGTACATTATATTGATATTTACTTCTGTCTTATGAGTAATTCCAGTACTTACAACTTACGAGGAACCAAACTGACCACTTCACAAGCCACGACTTCAAAATCATCGGGTTCAAAACAACGTCTAAACATGCCACAAATCACACCAGAATTCCAAGCTTCAATTGAAGAAAATTTTGCGCAATTAGCGACCGCAATCCAAAAAGTTCAAACAACAGCTGCGAACTTCTCTCAAACTGCCCCAGGCGCTAAACCAACAAATATAACACCTCATGTACCGGTCGAAGCAACACCCTCTGTTTTCAATGGTCGAGATTCTAAAAACCCTAAAACATGGTTAAAGAGATTTGAAAATTATGCCAACTTTTGTGATTGGGATGAGAAACACATCTGTGCCATTTTCCCCCTCTACTTACAAGATATTGCCTCTACGTGGTACGAATCACTAGAACCGGGTGTCATAAACAAATTCTCAAGATTGTCTGGAGCATTTCTTCAACATTTCGTTGGTGGCGATCCCTCTTGGATAACAAAAAGAGAATTAAACAATGTTAAGCAAGGCCAACACCAAACCGTTGACGATTTTGCACATGTTTTATTATCAAAGGTCAATCAAGCAAATTTGCCCAGATCAGAATCCTTTGATTATTTCATCAATGGTCTCAAACCGGAGTTTGGTTCATTCATGCTCATACAAGATCCGAAAAATATTGACGAGGCTATACTAGCTGCCAAAAAGTATGAAAAGTCAATTGATGTCACAAAGCCACACACTCCCCAGGTTAATCAAATTTCAGAGCAAACCCTTGATTGCTGGACGGAACTAACCAAATCTCTGTCCTCCATACAAGAAAGTATATCAGCACTAACTAAACATAATTTGTCAAATTCACAACCTACGCGATTTAATGACAGGCGCGAAACACAAATGGACACAAGACGGGACATCTTTTGTACATACTGCAACATGGGTGGACACACATACCATAATTGCAGACGCAGACGTAGACATGACAAATGGGATCGCAAGCATTGTACGTATTGTGATAGACGAGGACATACGTATGATGAATGCAGAACTCGTTTGAGACGCACACAACCATACACTAGGCAAAATCAATATTCATCACCAAGATACCCATGAAGTCAGGGACCTTTAAACACCAATGCTCCTGCCCGACATTATTAGGGCACGGCCAACAGGAGCGACACAACGACCAACATGCTGCCCTATCTCACACACACGAATCAGACAAACAAACACAAAATTACTGCAATGACGGGCATATTATTTACAAAGATAATTTGGTCAAAGTCAACCTATTTGGAAATAAAATATTTGCTTTGCTTGATTCTGGAGCCAGCATCACTTGTTGTTCAACAAATCTTTTAAAAGATATCTCTGAGCTTGCTGCAAAACGCATTAAACCCGCCAAATTCACAAATATCTCTACTGCTGATGGCAAACAATTAACAATACAAGGCGTTATTCATGCATATTGCTTTGTCGGTAAACAAAGGGTTCACTTGAAAATCCATGTTGTCGATGGCTTGAGACAAAGATTAATTCTTGGTCAGGACTTTCTAAAAACTAACAAAGCCGTCATCAATTACAATACTAACAAACTACAGCTTTCACCTACCAACCATTTCTCCGCTACGGAAGACTTTACAATCAATCCAAATTCAGAGTGTATAGTTACCGCAGATCTTCAGAGTAATACACCTAATCAACTTGTTGGTATTACTCACGGTATCTACGCTACTGAAAGACAAGGTTTCATGGCTGCACGTGTATTAACCACTTCCGACGACAACCAGATTTTGATTCGCCTGGTAAACCCTCTAGATAAACCAATTCAGGTAAAGAAAAATACAAAAATGGGACAATTCAAACCAATTACACACTCGACTAAAATTCTCTACACAGATGAATCCCAGCCCAAATTAAATGAATTGTCCTTTCACAATTGTACCAGCTTTTTACACAATTCCCACCGCCATTGCCACCCTCATCAACCTTCCAACGTCGGTCATACTACTCACAATGCATACTCAAATGATTACAAAACTACTCTACCGCAAACAACAAATACAACAACGCAAGAACATGACTACTTATTGTCAAAAATATCATTTGAGAATCCAGATTTAACCGACGAACAAAAACAGTCACTGAGAGAAGTAATTCTACGCAATTCTGATGCATTTGTTGGTAGTGATGGAAAAATTGGTCACTGTAAATTAATACAACACAGAATCAATGTCGCCCCCGACGCAAAACCCGTCAATCGTCCTCCCTATCTCTTGAACCCAAGTAAACGCGAGGTCATGAATGAACAAATCCAGAAACTACTGGACAATGATATTATTGAACCAACAAACAGTGCTTGGGGCAGCCCTATTGTTTTGGTGACAAAGCCGAACGGAAAAATGCGTTTTACTTGTGATTTTAGAGGTTTGAATAAAGTTACTATCCCCGACTGTTTTCCCCTGCCAAAACCCCAGGATTGCCTTGAACAGGTAGGTATTTCCAATCCCATATACTTTTCAACATTAGATGTTGCGGATTCATTTCATCAACTCGATTTACATTCTGACGACAGGCCGAAAACAGCCTTCAAAACAGAACACAACCATTACCAATACAAAAGACTAGCCATGGGCCTAATGAATTCCACGAGTGCATTTCAAAGAACACTCCACACTATATTCAAACACACGTTATGGAAGTACTTGATTATTTATGTTGACGACTTAATCATTTATTCATCCTCATTTGCGGAACACCTTCAACACATAGATAGCGTACTCCAAGCGATCATCAAATCAGGTCTAAAACTCAAGGCAGAAAAGTGTCACTTTGCCTGCAAAGAAGTGAAATTTCTAGGACATGTCTTAACGAAAGAAGGAATATCCCCAGATCCCGATAAACTAAGTGCAATTGCCACCTTTCCTCGGCCTAAGAATATTCGCGAGGTTCGCTCATTTCTAGGTATGGCAGGATACTATCGTAAAGCTGTAGCAAATTTCGCCAAAATCGCGGCTCCCTTACACGAGTTAACAAAGAAGCAAACCACTTTCTCTTGGTCGGAAGATTGTGAGTCTGCTTTTCAAATAATCAAAGAAAAACTCACAAATGACCCAGTAACTCTGGCTTTTCCCAACTTTGATTTGCCATTTGAACTGTATACTGATGCTAGTGACTTTGCTATAGGTTATATTCTAGAACAAAAGGTTGATGATAAACAACGCATCATTGTCTGTGGGGGCAGAAAACTTGGTGAGCATGAAAGACGATACTCTATCGGAGAAAAGGAGTTGTTAGCTGTGCTTCATGCTATAAGATCATGTGACACATATCTATATGGAAAGAAATTCACTGTCTATACTGATCATGCGAATTTAGTTCACATTTTCAAAAGCGAAGAATTAAAAGGAAGAATTTGTAGGTGGGTTCTCGCATTGCAACAGTATAACTTTGACATTATCTACAAACAGGGAATTCTACATTGTCAACCTGATGCACTCAGTAGACGCACATATGACGTCACTCACAACGCCCCTCCCCACACAGACATTTCAGACGAAGAGGCAGACAACGCTAAGGCTTTGTTCACTCGTCACCAAATTCACCAAGCCACTCAAACAGAGGAAATATGTGTAGAACGTGACAACAATAATGATGTTCCCACACAACCTTTCCCTATCACGCATACAAACACTACCGATACGGCAAACTCACACTGCGACAATAGTCTAGCTAAAATAAATGAAATCTCCACAAACGCAATCAGCTCTCATGAACCATCAACGTCTCACGATTCAATTTATGATGCAGATAATAGCGACGTTGATCAAAATGACACTATCAAAAAAGAGAGAAAGATCAAGCGCAAAAGTTCCCACGCAAAAAGCGTGTACAAGCAAGTTTATGTCATACAAAATGACGCCACGGAAAACAATCCATATCACTCTCATGGGGGTGACAATGACAATGACGATGAGAACAATGGTGAAAATATTGCATGGTCCGACATACTCCCTGTCAATCTCATTACAATTCATGATTTATCACCATCTTCTAGTGAGCAAAGTGTTAATGACACCCATTATGTAGAAAATGATAGCTCCTCATTAAGCGATGATATGTCTGACTCTGACGCCGAACCGATGGCCAGCAACTTGTTTGATACAATAGACGTGAAACAAAGAGCAGATGAACATTTACAGCATTATTTCGCATTTTTCGAAAATGGTCAACTTCCCGAAAATGAAACGCTTGCGCGCAGACTATTGCTTGACATTGAATCATATGTCATCAGTGACAATAAATTATACAGGCTATCAAGACCAGTAGGTAAGGCGAAGGAACTACAGCACACGTACAAACAACTGGTTATTCCAGCTTGCTTACAAAAAGAAGTTCTCAAACTCATGCATGACTCCCCATCAACTGCAAATCATATGGGCTTTGCTAGGACGTATGCAATACTACGCGAGAGATATTTTTGGCAGAATATGTCTAGAGACACACTCAACTATATTAAATCATGCTCTTGTTGTCAAACGCGTAAAAGATCAAGCAAACCATGCAAAGCAACGCTCTTGTCTCAAGACATAGATCAACCGATGTCACGTATCTGTATGGACATTGTCGGACCCCTTCCAGAATCAGACAATGGAATGAAGCACATTCTTGTCCTTGTAGACGCATTCACACGTTTCCCAATGGCATATCCAATTTCAGACACCAAAGCTGTCACCGTAGCTTCAAAACTTATTGACTTTTTCTCTCTCTTTGGTGTAGCTAAAGAAATTCATTCTGATTGTGCACAGAATTTTATGGCTGATGTCATTTCCAGGTGTGTAAAGCCTTTAATGTCCACAAGCGAACGTAAGTCAGCTTCATATCACCCCAGGGTCAGGGTTTAGCAGAGAGACAAATTCAGACAATGGTGCAAAACATCTCCATGTTTGCCAAAGAGCATCCCGATGAGTGGGACCACTATTTACCGTTTGCACTGTGGGCCTATCGAATCTCACCCCACACACAAACTGGCCTATCACCATATTTATCACTCTTTGGTTTTCAGCCGCCCCTCCCCCATGAAATCTCTAACAATGACATGGAGCCTCCCCAAACCACAAACACTCATTCAAAGTTACAGGAGATCTGGCTGATGCAGAGAAAGGCACGTAGCCTAGCCAAGAAGAACACAGAGACTTGTCAACAAAAGATGCTAGCACGGTATAACAAACACATACATCATATAGAGTTCAAATCTAACGATCTTGTTTACTTACAGCAACCACACAATAAGAAGCACAAATTCTCACATCTCTACTCAGGTCCATACAAAATACGGCAAGTATACCCTAACAACACAGCAGAACTTATTAATCCCACTACAAATCGACCTTTCAAGCATCTTGTACACTTTAATCGTCTCAAATTTGCATATGTTCGATCAAGCTGTGACGAAATAAGTTCAGCTGATTCCACATCACATTCACATGATACCGACCAAAATGTCACAGAATTAGAGAATACATCCTCTGAAATGACAGATTCAGCAACATCATCAGAAGAATACTTCGAGGTCGAAAAAGTACTTCGAGGAAGAAACAAGAATGGAACAACCCAGTATCTTTGCAAATGGAGAAATTTTCCTCATTCACACAATACTTGGGTAAACCATGACGATTTAAATGAATTCACAAAACAACATCTCATTCGCCATCCCGTGCGCATATCTGGCACCAACCGACCAATGTCAGATTAATTAGCGCACTACTAAAAAAAGAAGATATGTGTCTGTATGACTCCGACTTCAAGTAAATATATTTACTCCGACTTTTAATGTAGGTGTCAATAGGTATACCATGATACTGTCGGCACATCTAAGCAGAAGACACTGGTCAAGCCACAGTGCGGGCGCCAGTACACTTCCCACGTGATAGAAGCGGGTTATGTGTAATAGCTTGAATATTAAGCAAATCAGCATAGACTACAACATAGCATACATTTTCCTACCTTATTGCTATATAAGTACTATTATTATATGATGGCTAACGCACTTTCCAAAAAAAAAAAAGGATTTGACTTACGCCATCCTGCGCTCACGAGCGTCGTTTTCTTGACATCAAGATACAGAACAAACTATTGTTACATTTCTAGTAACTGTACTATTAAAGCCATAATTTGGCAATGGCTATATGAGACGAATATGTCCGCCATTTTTCGATGGAATTTTCTTTCACTCAAAGATTATTTTCCAATGTTTTTGTGTCCTTTTAGGGGCCGAGATAAAGTTTCTATCTTTAAAATAAAAAAAAACCGTACGTAATAATATGCAAACAAAGCGTTCATCAAAGATACCGCCTATAGACGCGGCCACTTTAAAAATTTTTTTGTACTTATTTTAGCAACGCCGTACTAATGTAGTCCCCTATGCTATGCATTTCGACAAGAGCATTGGCGCTCGCACCCGCATTGCACCAAGCGAATAGCTGCCGACAGAAGATACCTTTAACAGGTGATTTCCACTGATAAATTCTCACCCCATATCTACACTCTCGGGCTGTACATACAGGTTACTGACAACGCCCTCCACGTATTGTATACTCGTGTTCCCTGCCGATTTCCAAAACTCTCACACATTCACTCATTTCAACAAAGCTCACTACTGTATATATGCGTACTTGATACGCATCTAGTCATTCATTCGGACTCCATCACCCGAAGACTCCAGACGAACCGCTCCTGATCTTATAGTACTCCAGTAAGTATAAAATTCCCTTACAGGTACAATCATGATTTTACAAGCGTTTCGCTTTTGTTTGTTGCTGTTTACTCTACAGGCTAACAATGCTGATCCCTCTATAGCAAAACTAAATTATGGGACGATTTTCGAACCAACTGCTATAATTCAAAAAATATCAACTCACTGGTATGTTACGTTTTATTTTGACATTCCTGACATACATAATTTGGACCCCATTCTCTCAAAATTCCAAACAAACCCATGCTCTACAAAAGAAACATCCCCATTTTGTTTTAGATACAACTCAATTTTAGATACATTCTATGGCAACTCTAAAAAAATGATAACCAAGGTGAGATCTTTGGCTAAAGAAATTCGGTTGCTAGCCGATTCAGACATAGAGTCCCAACGGCGCACAAAACGCGCCCTATTCTCACCTATTGGTAAACTTGCACATTTTCTATTTGGCGTTAGCACGGACTCTGAAATCAAAGTCCTTACAAAACAAATTGCTGCCATAGAAAAGCAAAATCTGGCCCTGAATTTCGCCATTCAAGATTCACAAGATGTACTGACGTCTATTACTAAATTAACAGACCATAGAATTAAAAACCTATGGTCCCAACTTAATTCTTCACATCAATATATGTTGATGTTATTTCTGAAGTAAACACACTTGAACAATACCTAAATATGACCTCGGCTAGAGTCAACCAAAATACAAAAGACTCTATGCACATTGCTCAACTCACAATGTTACTCATGCAAATAACTGAATGAACACAGATTTTAAACAATCTAGTCTTAGAATATCAACTTTTTCTTTCTGGTATGAATGTCTTAGTTCAGGGTTTCCTTCCTTTAGAAGTCGTTTCACATCAACAACTTCGTTCTTCCTTGGACAAAGTACGGTCATTTCTGTCACAAAATCACCCCCATTATCGACTTGCACATGACAAAACCAACTTTTATTACAAACACAAAGGAGTAATTTTTCATCAAAGTTCCAAACGTGTATACATTCAACTTGTGATTCCCCTAGTTAAGACTAATTCCATGTTCAATGTGTATAGAGTATTTAATTTCCCTATTCCGGCACCATCAAATATCAACAGTCAACATAACAAATCTTCTCTACTCGAAAATTCACATACGAAAATTACGAATCTTGTTGACTACGTTGGTGTTGCCGAAGACAATGCTACATTTATTGAATTGAGCCCCACAGACATCAAGCATTGCCAAGGAGACAATATTTGGTACTGTGATCACCCATTTTCGGTTTACAAACGTGATCATAAGTCGTGTGCCATTTCGATCTTTTTCGATATTCAAAACAATATCGATAAATTTTGTGAATTCGAAATATTCGTTGAATTTGTTCCCATACCACAGGCGTTTTTCCTAAGCGACTCTCAGGCGGTTCTTCAAGGAACCAACTCCACTTGGTCTATTATGTGTGAAGGGCAACAGCCCAAGACCATTTCCAATTGTAACCTCTGTCTGGTTGACATTGAGTGCAACTGTGTAATTGAATCGGAATCGATTTTGCTGGAGTCAACTTTGTCTAATTGCAAAGGCAATAATTCGATGTTGGCTCGCCATATCGCAAACCTTCCATTCATCAGTGCTATGTACAAGTTGCAAGATCTCGCCAACATCACAGGCGACACAACCTATAACAGTCCATTGAGGGCTGAACTCCCAGACATAAAGGTAGTCCAACAAAACTGGCAAAATACCTTAACACGTGAAAGGACTTTACAATTGGATCTTAAACGAGTTGCCGCATCCCATAACCGCCAAACTAAATTCTTCGCTTCAGCGATTGATGAATTGGCTTATCTAACAAAGCCAAACTACGAATTGTTCGATTCACCACTTTCCTACTTGGCACAAATCTTTTCTCCGACCGCAATTTTTGCTGTCATAACGGCAATTGCTTTTGTATTTTTATTTTTTAAGCTCAAAAAATTGCATATGCAAGTCGGAAAATTAACAATTTTACTCAGTCACATTCCGAAAACAAAAGCGTCCCCTATATTATACCTCCCTCAAACATCCATCGCTCCACCACATCTTCCTATTGAAGATGTGACTTCTTCTTATTTCGATCATTTCACCTATATAAAATGCATTATTGCTCTCACGATTACAATGACCATACTATATGTCCAAACAACTCTTTTATAAGTTGAAAGTCTTTTTATTTCCTAGAACATTTCTTCAAAGTTCAGGTTCTTTTATTTCTTAGAAATTTCTACTCTGTCCGATTCAGTAACATTGTGCGTACAGCATATTGCAATCGCCCCAAATAGAGTGAAGCATATGGCTAGAAAGCCAATCTGCTCTATGGAGATCAAATCTGGTCTATTTCGGTCCTTCTTGCACGTGGAATGGCGTGCACCAAAATTAATCATCGACGATGACACTATTTTACCATTCCACTGCCTTCAAAAATTCAAATACCCCTTGGCATGTCTTCTACATGTCGGAAAATCTTAGATACGGGATGTACTATTCGTTTATTGATCGGGAATAAACCCGTTTTTGTCGAGATTCCACTCTTCAACACTCTCGACCCTTCGATTGCGGATCTTTTGACTTAAAACATGACGTTGACACTTTCTGTATATTCGCTTTCAAAGATCTTTTTACTTAAAGAACCATGTCACTCTCTGTATTCGATTTTAAAGACATTTTTTTTACGAACAATTTACGATGTATTCTCAATGTATATACTTCTACTAATGTAATTTCTGTCTTCTCAAAGCTACACGAGAAGAGGATTTCTATCATTTTTTTAGTACAGGCAACAACAAAAAAAAAAAAAAAAAAAAAAAAAATAGCTAGCACCAGCCCAGTGATACAATCAATCCGCGACCACGCACGAGACGACTCCAGAAACCACCATCTCTGTATCCTGGACTGCACTTCATGTATAGTTAGATTTGTTGCCTCGACATGTAAACTTACAGATTTTTTTTTTCTCGAGCACTTACTTCTTTCATGGAGTGAGGTCACTCCATTAGCTGAGGAACGCCCATGTTATGATATCAATCTGACGTTGGATAAGGGCTGTGGGTATTTCAAAAATTCAAGCTAAATTTTAACTTCCACATACACAAGATTCCCCATGACGGTGATAAACTATGCTGACGCCACAGCCCACACCAATTAAGTATTCATAACATGACTGGCGCAAACGTGCGGGTGTAAACAATAGGTTAAAATAAGAATAAAAGGGACTAAAAAGTTACGTTTAAGAGGATCGACGGAGGAGCATCGACGCAGGAGCATCGACGCAGGAGAAGAATCCTGACGACCTGAAGACCAGGCAGAACAAGACAACGGCTGGACGCTCCTCTCCTCCATGATTTAGACATCTTGCTTTCGCTACCCCCGCACTATTTTGTTAACTAGGCAATTTTAGGCAGTAGTTTACGTAAGTGCTCGAGTTAGCTTATTTTATTAAATTTACACATTTCATTTTGCATCATAAATTTCCAGTGTTCGTGTCGGTCTATTCGGATGTCAGCACGATTCTGTAAAGGTACCTCCCAGCCCAGTCTTAGCCAAGCGAGTTAGCCCTACCAAGTGAGTGAAATTCCCCCATTATATTCCCCCGCTCAAAACCTCTCCCGCGTGACAGAGGTATAAAGGACAGACATTCTTCTGCTGAAGCTTTCAACAATCGAAAACAGCGGTAGCATTGTATGCTTATGTTCACGTTTCGTGGGTACAATTTTGCATACTTTTCATCAAAAATGTGATGGTAAAGTTTAAAAAGAATTTTGTAAGTTTGATTTGAAACTGGGCCTTCTCTGGAAAAGTCTGGTACTTCTTGTATGCCTTTATATGTGCTCGGACAGCTTTGCGACTAGAACATTATGAGAGTGCTACAGACACAGGCGTTAGAGGGTGAGACGGATAATAAAGTCTTGGCAAAAATACTGACAGTAAAGAGTACACGCGAAGAAGGAACGCGGTTCTGACCGTCG
Organism: Ptychodera flava; assembly: GCF_041260155.1. NCBI lineage: Eukaryota > Metazoa > Hemichordata > Enteropneusta > Ptychoderidae > Ptychodera > Ptychodera flava. The sequence continues at coordinate 349,669 of NW_027248410.1, forward strand.
AATATTAATTTTGTGACATAGGGGCTATATGCGATATGGTAACAGGCAGAAAAATGACAAGGATATTTCGTCAGAATCACATAGCCAAAGCAGGCAAATTGAAAAGGAAAACCGAAATCTGTTTTAGCGCTTTTAATCATAATTTAGTGTATTTCAGCTGTTATCTTAATGTCTGCTCGGCCATATAGAATCTGGTTTAGTTAAATTGACCCGAGTTCGTTTCGTTTCAAGGATATACGGTAGTTCTCTTTTTTGAGGATGTGGTGGCCCTGAAAAGGGCCGTTTGGTATGTGTATGCTAGGCATACGGTTTACTTGGAGCTGGTGTATTTGGTGACGGCTTTGGTGCCTTCACTGACGGCGTGCTTGGCAAGCTCACCGGGCAGCAAGAGACGGACAGCGGTCTGGATCTCTCTGCTGGTGATGGTGGAACGCTTGTTGTAGTGGGCCAAGCGGGAAGCTTCAGCGGCGATACGCTCGAAGATGTCGTTGACAAAGCTGTTCATGATTGACATGGCTTTGGAGGAGACACCAGTGTCGGGGTGGACCTGTTTCAGTACCTTGTAGATGTAGATACCATAGCTTTCCTTCCTTTTCCTCTTCCTCTTCTTGTCGCCACTACGTGCGGCTTTGGCCTTGCCGGCCTTCTTTGCAGCTTTACCACTTGTCTTGGGAGCCATAATGAATGCCAGCGATGAACAGTTCAGAATGCCCGCCAACAAGCTGTGGGCTGTTATTTATGAGGGATCAAATGCAAATTAAGGATTGGACGCACTGAGCGGGAAATTCAACGAACGCAGTTGGAAGTATGCAGACACTTAAGTAAACATTACCATACTGAATGCTTATAGACATTTCATTCAACTGATTGTCTGCGGGACCACTTATCACGATCCTGATAGACAGTATAAATACGAGTTAGAAAACCCCCGTGCTCTATTTAAAATTTTGACATTCTCAAGTATTATACACAATGTCTGGACGTGGTAAAGGAGGCAAAGCTAAGGGTAAGGGACGGACCATTAGATCTTGGAGGGGGGTGGTCAAAAACAGAAAAAAAAAATTTTCAGAGCAGAAAGTTAGGAAAAAAAAATCTTCAAACTAGTTTGCAAAATAAAAAAAAATAAATAAGAAGACAAAGGCGTAAAAAAAAATCTGCAAAAGTCTTTAAAATTTTGAAATTTTTTTTAGATTTTACCGACAGTAAGCAACTTTCTGTATTTTTAATACATCCTCCCGGCACATATTTAATTTTAATTTATACATTTAGAGTGACTGTATCCCTTATACTGGAAGTTGTGATTATCTTATCTTTTCAGGACTTTTGTATTCTGATCACTTGAAAATTATGAAATTATAGAGCCTGTTTACTACTTGTTTCCTGCGTACAAACCAAGCAGGTACACTAGGTAAACTATTGAAACTATGGTATGGTTGTCAAGACAGAAAGTTGTATTTGCCTTTTAAGATCAAGGTAAACAGATGCAGGCCACATCAGTTTCATTTTTTTTACAGCATTTTATTGCAATGATGAATGCAAGAATTGGTGAACAAGTAGAAACACGTCAATAATGATAAAACAACATATCAAGTCATTATGTATTATTTTGCTTTTAAAAAGGCATTTTCAATTCTTTTTTCTCAAAAAACAGCCTCAAATAACAACAGCAACACATGTTTTAACATTCAACAATACACTACGTAGAATGCCATCTATCCAACAAATCCCAACACAAAAAACACATAAAAGGGTTGAACTTTGAAAGTTTCTCGATAGCAAATACTGAATAAATCTGCATGGTTAATCGTTTTTGTGTAGCAAATTTCAAAGAAATTGGACAAGCCCTTTCAGAGAATACAGATTTTTGACCATGAATGGCATAAATTGCCCAAAAAGACAAATATTGAAATTTCAACACATCTATACACATCCAATCAATTTGGACATGCTGCTACAGAGAAATAGATGTTTTGATCAAAAGAGGGCAACAATTGCTCTAAAAACACAAATATGCAAATTTCACTATATTATTTAGCTTATTTTAGCTTCTCAGCTTGTCAAAATCAATTGTAAATCATGAGATATGCATGATGTTTGGTGGGGTGAATGTAGGCATTTCACCATGCAGTAGAAAGGGAAGCCAGGAAACCAAAAAAGTCAATTTTCAAAACCATACGAAGCTACTGAGGAGCAAGAAGACCATGTTTCAGAGGAAGATGTGTAATCAGAAAAAATGCTCCCAAAGTGCCACCAAATAACACCATTTTTATCTCTATTTTCAAAAGCTCAACAGCAGGAGGGGGACACCCCCTCCTGACCTCCCCCGGCAAAACTACTCCCCAAGTGCCACCAAATAACACCATTTTAATCTCTATTTTTCAAAAGCTCAAACGGCAGGAGGGGGACACCCCCTCCTGACCTCCCCCGGCAAAACTACTCCCCAAGTGCCACCAAATAACACCATTTTAATCTCTATTTTTCAAAAGCTCCAACGGCAGGAGGGGGACACCCCCTCCTGACCTCCCCCGGCAAAACTACTCCCCAAGTGCCACCAAATAACACCATTTTAATCTTATTTTTCAAAAGCTCCAACGGCAGGAGGGGGACACCCCCTCCTGACCTCCCCCGGCAAAATACTCCCCAAGTGCCACCAAATAACACCATTTTAATCTCTATTTTTCAAAAGCTCCAACAGCAGCAGGGGGACACCCCCTCCTGACCTCCCCGGCAAAACTACTCCCCAAGTGCCACCAAATAACACCATTTTAATCTCTATTTTTCAAAAGCTCCAACGGCAGGAGGGGGACACCCCTCCTGACCTCCCCCGGCAAAACTACTCCCCAAGTGCCACCAAATAACACCATTTTAATCTCTATTTTTCAAAAGCTCCAACAGCAGCAGGGGGACAGCCCTCTCCTGACCTCTCTCCGGTGACCGCTTGCGTGGCCGCTTGTGGTGCTTGGCACCACATGTTTGCCCTCTTTGTCTTCAGACAGCGACGAACGAAAAAAAAATTATAAATCTGAAAATTTACTCTGAAAAAAAAAATTTGCACAGCTAATCTCAATTGGAAAAAAAAAATTTCAGAAATTTACAATAGTAAAAAAAAAATTTTCACAATTTCATTGTGACCACCCCCCCCTCCCAAGGTCTAATGGTCCATCCCTAAGGCTAAGAGCCGATCCAGCCGTGCTGGTCTGCAGTTCCCCGTTGGTCGTGTACACCGTTTCCTGCGCAAGGGCAACTACGCCCAGCGTGTCGGTGCTGGTGCTCCAGTCTACTTGGCTGCAGTCCTCGAGTACCTGGCCGCCGAAATCCTTGAGTTGGCAGGCAACGCTGCTCGTGACAACAAGAAGACCAGAATCATCCCCCGTCACTTGCAGTTGGCTGTCCGTAATGACGAGGAATTGAACAAACTCCTCGGTGGTGTCACCATCGCCCAGGGTGGTGTATTGCCAAACATCCAGGCAGTACTCTTGCCCAAGAAGACCCAAGCCAAATCCAAGTAAATCGTATGCCCAGCATACACATACCAAACGGCCCTTTTCAGGGCCACCACATCCTCAAAAAGAGAACTACCGAACATTATAATGCACTTACCTTGTCATATTCTTTTGCACATATGAATACAAATGAGGGATCTCTATATACTACTTGCTTTCACGTCAAACGTCAATATATCTCAACACTAAGAAAACCATTTTTGGGCTGTATCGAATCCAATAGAACCTCGGGAATTACGTCAATAACAGACAAGAAATATCAGTTCGAAAGATTAATTGACATGCAATCTCATCGGACCTTTCGAAGCTAAGGGATGGACCATTAGACCTTGGGAGGGGGGGTGGTCACAATGAAATTGTGAAAATTTTTTTTTTACTACTGTAAATTTCTGAATTTTTTTTTTTCCAATTGAGATTAGCTGTGCAAATTTTTTTTTCAGAGTAAATTTTCAGATTATAATTTTTTTTTAGTTCGTCGCTGTCTGAAGATAAAGAGGGCAAAGATGTGGTGCCAAGCACCACAAGCGGCCACGCAAGCGGTCATGGGGGGGGGGAGGTCAGGAGAGGGGTGTCCCCCTGCTGCTGTTGGAGCTTTTGAAAAATAGAGATTAAAATGGTGTTATTTGGTGGCACTTGGGGAGTATTTTGCGGGGGGAGGTCAGGAGGGGGTGTCCCCCTCCTGCCGTTGGAGCTTTTGAAAAATAGAGATTAAAATGGTGTTATTTGGTGGGATTTTGGGAGTATTTTAGCGGGGGAGGTCAGGAGGGGGGTGTCCCCCCTCCTGCTGTTGGAGCTTTTGAAAAATAGAGATTAAAATGCTGTTATTTGGTGGCACTTGGGGAGTATTTTTGCGGGGGGGGGGATAGTCAGGCAGGGGTGTCCCCCTCCTGCCGTTGGAGCTTTTGAAAAATAGAGATTAAAATGGTGTTATTTGGTGGCACCTGGGGAGTATTTTTGCGGGGGGAGGTCAGGAGGGGTGTCCCCCTCCTGCCGTTGGAGCTTTTGAAAAATAGAGATAAAAATGGTGTTATTTGGTGGCACTTTGGGAGCATTTTTTTGGATTACACATCTTCCTCTGAAACATGGTCTTCTTGCTCCTCAGTAGCTTCCTATAGTTTTGAAAATTGACTATTTTGGTTTCCTGGCTTCCCTTCCTACTGCGTGGTGAAATGCCTACATTCACCCCACCAAACATCATGCATATCTCATGATTTACAATTGATTTTGACAAGCTGAGAAGCTAAAATAAGCTAAATAATATAGTTAAATTTGCATATTTGTGTTTTTAGAGCAATTGTTGCCCTTTTTTGATCAAAACATCTATTTCTCTGTAGCAGCATGTCCAAATTGATTGGATGTGTATAGATGTGTTGAAATTTCAATATTTGTCTTTTTAGGGCAATTTATGCCATTCATGGTCAAAAAATCTGTATTCTCTGAAAGGGGTTGTCCAATTTCTTTGAAATTTGCTACACAAAAACGATTATTCATGCAGATTTATTCAGTATTTGCTATCGAGAAACTTTCAAAGTTCAACCCTTTGTGTGTTTTTGTGTTGGGATTTGTTGGATAGATGGCATTCTGCGTAGTGTATTGTTGAATGTTAAAACATGTGTTGCTGTTGTTTTTTGAGGCTGTTTTTTGAGAAAAAAGAATTGAAAATGCCTTTTTAAAAGCAAAATAATACATAATGACTTGATATGTTGTTTTATCATTATTGACGTGTTTCTACTTGTTCACCCATTCTTGCATTCATCATTGCAATAAAATGCTGTGAAAAAAATGAAACTGATGTGGCCTGCATCTGTTTACCTTGATCTTAAAAGGCAAACACAACTTTCTGTCTTGACAACCATACCATAGTTTCAATGTTTTACCTAGTGTACCTGCTTGGTTTGTACGCAGGAAACAAGTAGAAAACAGGCTCTATAATTTCATAATTTTCAAGTGATCAGAATACAAAAGTCCTGAAAAGATAAGATAAGTACAACTTCCAGTATAAGGGATACAGTCACTCTAAATGTATAAATTAAAATTAAAAATGTGCCGGGAGGATGTACTAAAAAATACAGAAAGTTGCTTTCTGTCGGTAAAATCTAAAAAAATTTCAAAATTTTAAAGACTTTTGCAGATTTTTTTTTTACGCCTTTGTCTTCTTATTTTTTTTTTTTTTTTTTTTGCAAACTAGTTTGAAAATTTTTTTTCCCTAACTTTCTGCTCTGAAAATTTTTTTTTTCTGTTTTTGACCATCCCCCCCTCCCAAGATCTAATGGTCCGTCCCTAACTATTATCCATAGTTTCACCTCGACAAACTCGAAAACGCAGTGCCAACTTAGTATGGGAAAAAATATTTGTAGATTGAATTGATAGTCTTGGGTGAATTTTCAATATTAAATTTGATGTGCTTTTGCACTGTAAGTCGCCCCATTCTTTACAAAATACATTTATATCAATCGTATATCTATAACTGCACAGATTATATAGCTAGTTTCGCATTTGTAAATTATTCCTAGTTTTCTTGTAGATTTACGTGTATAGTAAATCATTAGTTTAGATGAAGTTAAAGTTTTTGTACACACGCACTTACAGTTATAGCTGTAGGGCTATAGACTCCATAAAGTAACTAACTTCTTTTTCTTTTAGAAACCATAGTCTGGATGTAGCATCGTATGGCGTTGATCTTAACCAATCACACACGCGACAATGAAATTTCATGATAATAAGCTAGGTTGCCCAAAATTGTGATGTTTGATCTGATCAAAGCATTAGGGTATTTCTTCAAAGCGACTGAAAAATCTATTCATTGATGTGGTTTCTGAGGAGGTGATGAAATTGCGAAACAACGAGGTGGATAAGTGCAACCATTTTGGACGCGGGAGTTTTCATTTTTAAGATTCTATTGTTTGGTAGGTATTTCGGTGAAAAATGAATAACATTTTATGTCATCCAACGGTTCGAATACTACTAATGATTAATCAAATCTTGAACCATTTTATCTCATTTCATAACTTTTATTTCGAGAAAAAGAAAAATAGTGTGAACCCATTGAATTTTCATAAAAAAACAACAATATATCTTGTAACAGGACAGAAACTGCAAATGTTGATATTTCTTTCGGTATTTCTATGCAATGTATGAAAAACAGTTTCTCGCTTTTTCGTTACAGCATTCTGAAAAATACTGAGGAAGTGTGTTTGTAATATTGTTTGCTTTATAATGATTGGAATACCAGTGCTGCTAACTTTTGATGATAATTTCACTATTTTATTTTGATTTTGAACTATAATTCCTTGTTCTTCTCCCAAAAGAATGTTGATATACACAGTATCCAGCTTGTCAACTCAGCCCCTATGGTTGTAAACTGCATTGTTATTGTTGAAAACTGACTTCTGGTCCGGACTAGAATTCAAATGTAAACAACATGCATTTTGCACATATAGACGCTAAGTTGACAAGCTAAATAGCGGGTGTTTCAACATTCTTTGGGGAATACAATAAGAAGTTGCAATTGATTTATAAAATAAAAATAATGAAAAAACCATCAAAAATTAGCAGCACTGGGGCTTTAATTCCGGTATATCAGAATAAAAAATAAAGAAAAACGGCGGGGTAACCATGTCTGATTTTCTACAAGAGAGGATATTCTCGTACTACTGCGATGGTTGGGCCTCACACTACGGCCTTCGATCCCAGGCCTTCAATCTACTATCCCAGCAACGCTTGTACGCTGCAAGCGCCTGTGCTCTTCGGCGGTAACCATTGACCCGGCCAGACTTGGATTAATTCAAGTTGGCCAAGACTAATAAATCACAAAGTCCACTGATGCATTTAACAATGAATCAATATAAGAACTTTCCTTGGGAATATGGCTATACAAACTGCCGGTGACAATTCTCAACACTGAGAAAACAAATTAAGGTTCCAAGACAAGAAATTGACCTTTTTAATCTAATAATTCTCTGGTGCTTAATAAGCTCAGAACCTCCGTAAATATACATTTTCTGAAAGCCTAGATATAGGGAAACATTTTGGTAACCACAGTGTCACCATTGTTTACATAACTATCACATGACCAGTAATTTGCATAACCTTTCAAAAATCGGTTTTCCCTATGTTTTGTCTCAATACTTCAAAACATCTGACTCAAACTTGCTGGGATGCAAGCTGTCACAACGCTCTTCCGAAGTTTGTCTCGGATTTTTTTTATCTTGCTTAGTTTTTTTTTGAGCACAATTTTAAAGAAATTAACTAGGGTTAAATTCACCGCTCTGGAAGTTTTCCTGGATAAAAATTGTTTAAGAAGGTTTAAAAAAAAATTGAGACACGTTTTGGAAGATCTTTTAGACAGCTTGCACCCACACAAATTTCAGCCACATATCTCAAAGCATTGGAACAAAACATAGGAAAACCAATTTTTGAAAGGTTATGCAAATTACCTATCACGTGATAGTTATGTAGACAATGGTGACACTATGGTAACCTAAATGTTACCCTATATCTAAGCTTTCCGAAAATATATAATTTACGAGGGTTCTGAGCTTATGAAGCACTAGAGAATCGTTAGCTTAAAAAAAAAGGTCAATTTCTTGTCTTGGAACCTTAAACCACTACAGAATATGTATGCATGTATATTAAATAGGTAGAGTCGAACATCTGCGCGCATCACACGTAATTTTTCTGTGCGTACATCCCTAAGAAATATTCGACATTTTTGAGGGTATGGGGGCTGAAAAAAATGAGATTTCAATCGCAATTCCTCCACCCCCTTCCCACAAGACTAGGACTGAGTTTTGGAAGTTTGCCTCATTTACATGAGCAATGCAACGACATTCATAGAGGATGAACAGGCAACTAGTATGTGCTAACCTGTCTGAATATTCATAAGCGCGTACCTCTTTACAAAAGGCTTGAAGCACGGCATGATGGCATTCACCGGACTGTAGAAAGAGTACTGTGTCTATTGATGAGAATTCAGTGATAACGACTCTCAGTGTTTGGCAAAAGCCTATGCAGCATTTCAAAATCGCTCAGAAGGTACCATTAGGTCAATAACTGAGTTGGGTTTTTTGACATGTTGAAATATCATTAAATTGTAAAGAAAAAAGACTGGTGCGCCACCAAGCCTTGTGGCAACCAAGGGAGTACCTTTTACCAATTTCTATATGATTCATGCACACCTTATTGTACATCAAAGATGAAGGGTCTGAAGGATATATTGCTATGTCCATGAAAACCAAATAATATTCCGGCAAGGATTGATACTTTGAAAGGAGTTTATTTCTCAGTGAAATCGAGATGACTCAAATGTATGGATGGAAGAATCCATTGTTCGCTCGGGAGACAATAGTCAAGATTATAATGCGATTGCTAAAGATTGTGACGGTGTTTATGAATAGATCATTAATAATTTGAATTTCAACAGAGGACTATTCGTGTAGTATTTGTGTCAGTAGGTCATGGTAGGTCTTGCCGACATGTAATGCCCTTGCTAAAATGAAACCGCACTGCAATGCTGCGAAGATCCTCTTTGTGAACATGTATACTTCGATATAAGCAGGGTAAGACAAAAAAAAGATACAGGATTCGTCTCCCATCTTCGCCAGCGTCGTTCTAGCTAGACTGACCGCTTCAGCCTCTTTCTAACGTTCGCTTGAAATCGTGTAAACATGAAAAAATGACAGTGCGCTCTACGCGACAAAATATTATCTGAATATCGCACTTATCTACTTGTAGTCCCTTTACTGCAGAATTACAACTCGGTGCATACTAACGAGCTTATTTTGTTGTTTTGTCGGCTGTTGGATCTTGTGAACTAAAAATACGATAAAAAGATATAAAACGCATCGCTTTTATGAGACACCTAAGATGGAAAACAACTCTTTGTGCGTTTTCTGGCCTTATGGTCGATAATTTCAATGAAAATTCTAAGGATTGTGTCTTGAATCTGCCGTGCACCCTTGTATGGTTCGTTCATGCAGTTAGTGCGGGCAAGTAGTGCTCTTCAGTTTGCGAAATAAAGATCTGACGTCATTGCTGCAAAGACGCTCATTTTCCCCAAGTGTCACTGTCTTACGTCACTGAACGATGGACACGATGTCAATAATCGAAGGTCGCAGGTCCCAGGTGCATCTCTTGCATCTTGCATCTTATATCTTGCATCTAATATCTTGCATCTTACATCTTGCGTCTCTTGTAAAGTTTCGATTAATCGTGAGTCACTAAACTGCTTTCCCACTAATTGCGAAATGCAGTAGGGTCGACGGTGTGCGAATCGTAATTGCATGGGATAGCTTACGTGCTATTTGGATGCTTCCGTGTTATTACTGACTGGTTGTGCACCGCCAGTACGATAATGTTGCTAGATTATTGAAACGGTGCGATCCACATATTAAATCTTGTGGTTTACAGAATTCCGATATATGCGCCACTCCGTAAGACAAGAAATATTTTTCCTGGTCCTTTGGTATATTAAAAGTGATGCGTTTACTTTCGCAAATAGTGTTTTTTCTAACCGTTTTGATAATAGGCTATTATCATCTGCTTGCAAAATACTCTCTCCTCCACCCTGTTTTTGGCATTTTAGGGGTATGAAAGGTAAGGTAGGTCCTAACATTAAGTATATGATTGTTTTTGATAAGATATTACAACTATTTTGGTATAGTTTGTAAGTCATGAGCCATTGGTTTGAGAATGCAATCGCACAGATTTTGTAGAACACAGTCAAGGAAAAATGACATGACGTACAGGTCTCGCGGAGGTGTGCGCTATGACCGCTCAACAAACTTGCTAAAAAGGCTATTACTCAAGTTCCCTATTCAACCTACTTTTAACCGTATTCATCCGAGTTGACTTTGCATGCGCTTTTAACTGAAGACTCATTAATCACATATTCTGTGTACAATAATTGTCCATGCCCTAATGACATTTATCTGAGTCGTCAACATTGCGAAAACTGATTATACAATATACATATCACGTAAAGCTTATCCTGCCATGCCTGTTTACAGTCTGTGTGGGATTTGAAAATCCTTTGTCTTGGATTTTCCATTAATTTTCTATAATATTGAATGTCTACATTAATACACGATAACGATCGCAGAAATGCACAGTGAAAATACATGAATACGGGAATCTCATCGTCATCGGTGGCAGTCAAGGTGCGCCCTCGGTGCCCATTCGAGTTTTTTTACTGCACCTTTGCCGTTGGCTGCGCTATGACAACAGGGTGAGGGACTGCGGTAAAATCATGGACGTGCAAGAGTGACTCTCTGGTACCTTCATAATGAAACTACTGTCACTCAAACGAAACTATATGCACGGTGAATGTTATTTAGCTAGTTGATAATGGAGGTAGTAGCTTACCTCCACACTTAGTATGACAAACAACTTGTGGCGGCAGACTGAACTGGCTCATGGTGGCTTTAACTGAAAAGTTTTTAACTTTAAACCAAGAAACTTCCATTCTCTTTCCAAATCAAGAATAAAAATCGGGGTCACCGTGCAAATCTTACAATAGAAACTCGACAAATTACCTTAAATGTATCACCACTTGAATTCAAAATGGCCACCATTCTTGAGTTAACTCTATGGGGGAAAGTTAAATTTTCGATTTTTCATAAAAATAAGAGGGTTAAAACTTTATTTTGCTTTGAAATGAGCCCATACGAGTGGCAGACTAGGAAAGTGTTGTGAAAGTTCGAGACTTCAAGCACCTGTCCTCGAGTCACATTCTACCTTAAGGGGAGGGTAACAGGTCACAGTGCACTTGCTTTATAGAACTATTAAATTTTTAAAAGAAATGATCAGAAGTTATTATGTGGTACAAAAAACATGGGTGGTCATGCTCTTAAGACCATACAACTACTGAAGCCAGTCCCATTCATGTTGAAATTTTCAGAGATCATTGTAATGGAAAAATTCCAATCTGAATTCTGACTTCGTTTTCAGGGGAGAATATAATGTGGATAAATATCTGAGTGTTTCTCACATATTATGCGATGACACTAATGACAAGCACCTCGAATTAGCTGCATGCTTTTTCAGCAATTTTTGAATTTCATTGCAATCAGTTGGTTTTAATTCAGCTGAAAAGACATCTTGACTATTGTAAATATGGAGAAAAGTTTAAATTTGCCAACATCTTAAATTGGCGAATTTAAAGACTCGGCTAAATTAGCTAAAAAAGGATGCTAGCTAAAAAGACTTGTTTTACATTTGCTCTCGCACAGCAAGCTGAAAGTTTAAACCTTTTGACTATATCGTGGTTCCTCTTTCATCGTAGCTGATGATTGTGATATAAATAATAATACTTTACTTTATTGTCCAATCTAAGTGGAAAATTATCTTTGGCACCAGGCGTTAAAAAGCAAAACACTTCAACTACATAAAGAACAGTTACACAAAACGACAAACTACACATAAGCCAATCCTAAAATCCTCTGTTAAAAATGGAAGCTCTGCTTCCTGACGATAGTTTTGACATGTTCTTATTTAAAATGGCAACAGCAGACGGGATGAACGATTTCTTAAAAACATTTTTCTTTGCTCTAGGCACCAATAATCGGCGACCCGAAGGTAAATATTGGAAATGACTATGTAATGGGTGAGATTTGTCATTCAAAATCAACAAGCAGATTCCAGTGTTTGGTACAATGAAAATGTGACTTCATCATTATGTGGTACAAAAACATGGGTGTATTCTGAGCGAGCTTTCAAAATATGCCATGCTGCCTAACTACACGTACCTTGAACGAGCATACCAAACTTGAATCAGGTAACCTGTCAAAGGCAGGGGTTACAGTGCAGTGGCACTAGGTGTGTAAAATTCAAACATTTATTTGAAAAAATCTTCAAAAAAAATCATGATCTGAAATGTACACCTTGGCAACAATATTCATATTTCAATTAAGATCTCATAACAGGAATCTGAACCAAATATGGTTTTATTATTTATTGTTTATTTGATCTGTTTTTCCTTGATGACAGACAAGGATTTGTTCATTGGAAGTTTGGCATCTTAGTGACATTTTCTTTTTCATACTATCTGTTAAGCATTTTATTTTGACGCCAACAGTCATTTTGACAAAGCACATATACAACCAAAACGATAAAATTTCAGGTTTTTTCAGAGAACATCTGTATTTAGGTGACTAATTGAATATTAAGGTAGTTAGCGCCTCAAAAGTGAATGACTTAGACTTTTCTCAGACTTTCCTCAATGAAACATTCTATTATCATCTTACCAAATCAAAGAAATTGGGGATCACCGCATGCACAGTTTGGTAATAGAGAAACAAATTTCCCAATACTTATGGACACTGGAAATTCAAAATGGCTGCCACCCCTGTATTAACTCTGGGGGGAAAGTTGAATTTTCAATTTTCACAAAAATAACTTTATTTATTCCTTGAGCTTTAAAATGAGATTAAGATTCTTATTGAAACCATCCTTTCATTTTTTTATTTCACACGATCTGCCCATAATTTCAAGGTCAAATATTGACTGTTGGCATCGAAGTAAGATATATAAAAAAACATTTTATGAAAAACAGACACCACTTAAAACATGGCAAAGTTTCTCCAAACACAAGTCACACAGATACGTAATAATAGTACAGAAATATTTTGAATGGATTTACAGATATCAATCTGTTTATATGCGCTGGAGGTCTTGAAACGCAAATACAATGTAACTAAAACTGATACTATTACTTATCATGGATAAAGAAAAGCATAAACTTATTCCTGTGTTTTTGAGAATAGAGTGCCAGTGCTAGTATACAAGCTTGAAGTCAACTGATAAAATATGAAAGACAACTAAAGCTCAACATACATGAAAAAGCTCCATTTGCTGTGAACTCTGGACTCATTTTCCAGTACTTTCATCTGTAATATGCAGCTTTTTGGTCAACCCCGAAACTCATATTGAAATACGTACTGTATCCTTATAATGTCCGTTATTATTGACGAAAAATGAATATTGGTTTGGACTAGAATGCATAATTGTCAAAAAACATAAACATGGCATATTGTATAACACTATGATTTTTATTTGTTAGGCTTTATATTGTGACATGCTTCCAAGAAAAGAAGAACAAATGCACTCGTTTCCTGAGCGGAAAACATGAGATTATTATCAAAAGGTACAGCTATTATCCCTTTGGGAAACTAGGAATCTCAGACTGACCATGGATACATTTGCATTCTGTCCAGAGTGTCAACTAAATTACAGGAAATAGTCTGTTGAGTTGAATTCAAACTGCTAGTATATATGAAAATCAATATTCTACAGCAGTGTTAGTTAAAGCAATTGCCATAAATATTTCTACATATCAATCTATATACCATCACCTGCAATGTTCCAATCTCCCAAAGAAAAAAAAAATGCCAGTGTCTCTGAGCAATGTCTTACCCAGCCCTGCCTCACAGGACTGTGTGTCATAACTGGCATTAGGCGCTGCTGGTAACAACACACAGCCCTGCCACACAGAGCTATGTTTTACCTTGGCAGTCTGCTGTTTGCTATCTATGCACTCAATCTCACTGCATTGATGAAACCATTTAAAATTGGGTAAGACATGGCATGTATAGGATGGGTGCATGAACACGTGAAACATACAGTGGGTATCTACAAACAAAGAAAGAACTGGTGCAAAAATTAAAAGTTGTTCCCGCTGATAATAATTTATAGGTCTGAAAATTGTATATTTTATGTCCAAAAAAATAACACATTAATTGTGATTATTGATATCAACTATCGTTGTGAAAACGATTTCACCCATGGAGTGACAAGTCGCAGAAGACTGAGCAAAGATGATCGTAGTGTGTAAACATTGATGGTTGAAAGTTCCTTACTGTTTTCCTCGGGATATTAGAGTATTGATAAGGACGAATCAACTTTTCAAATACCCAGAATCTATACAGCACTTTCTAAAGAACATTTAGTGTGAACAGACTATAGACCAATTAAATTGATTTGAAAATTGCATAGCCATCTTGACTAGAACCTGTCCTTATGTAGTCATAATGACATTAAAAAGTAAATTACATGGTTTAAACTTTCACGGACTTTGTAATCACAACACAATAAATCTAAATTCTCAGAAAAATTGAAACAAATGACTGATATGAGAATGTTAAAAGAGAAACTGAAATAATTCAAAATGAAATTTGAATTTTTAGATATCAATCACCAGTAATGAAACAGGCTTGATTATTATCATAGATCCTCACAAAATCTTTGATAATCAGGGTGATAAGTGATCACAAAGATAAACTATGGAGGCAGCAAACAGTGTTATTTCAGAAATAGCTCATCAAATGGGAGACTTGTTAATATCAAGCATATCTATGAGCACTGTAAAAAAACTTGGTGATGAAAGCACCATTTAAGATCGCTACAGAATTCTAAAAACAGAAATTTGTTTCTTCACCAAAGAAAATGACAATGAACTCAATAATACAATTAAACCGACATCTGTAATTAGGTTGTTGACTGCCAGATATAGACAGACAGAAAACCGCACACCTAAAGTAGCATTCTGAACCAAGCTTGGACTCTTCAACCATAGACAGTACTGCCTACATGTATGTTTTAACTGCATGTTTTGACATTTCGGTAGAAATCCACAACGCAAATACCACAGAAGTAACTGAACAATGTCAACTTTAAATTGTCAACAAGATATCGCTCCTTTAGTTACATGTAAAGGTTGGTAAAACCCTCCATTGTGATACTCAAACAGCCTGAGGCACTTTGTATTTGGTTGTTTTAATCACCCCCAAAAAAACTAAACTTCTGCCTATGGTTAGGGGTCTCCACTGTTGACAAATAATTAAGAGGTGGAAAATATGTAACAATCTGAGATAGTCTGTTAAGAATTGCTGTTTGTATCAAAGGAACAAAACAAATGTAAAATTAAAACTACAGACCACCACTTTCTCATTTACCGCAGAGGATGCTGTACTCACTAAAGCTATACTTCATCAAACTATTTACAAGATTTTTCCATTTTTGATATGTACAGTGAAGGGGAATGGTTAATTTCATATTGTTCATCAATGTCCTCTTTTAGAAAAACCAAATGAACAACTCTGAGAAGAAGATGACAAATCATACTGTCTTTTTTTGTAGTCCCTTTGTTGATTTCGTTCCTGTGGAATTCACTGATATTGTGTTGATGGTTGTAACAGATTTGTAATTGATACAAACAAACTTGTCAACAACACAACAAGGTAATTTCCAGCATTTACCAAAATTCATAAGATGGGTGAGATATGTTTGGACCAATAATACTTTTTGAAAATGATCTCAATTACACAGCAATTTTATTTCAGTTCATTTGTTATTGACAACTGAAATAAACAGTGCTTTCTTGCAGTATTTGGTTCAAGCCATTTCAAGAAAAATTCTTTGTTTGCCGTCCTTGGCTTTTTGAAAAAACCTACCAGGCAAAAACAAATAAAGACAAAAAATACAAGTGTATTAACATAAGCTCAATTTTTACTTGGTTTCTTTGGGAAAAATAATTTTTTATTTGACATAGTGTTAACATTGTGTTTGCTTTCTTAATTTATCTGAAAATCTCCCAGCACGTGGACGGCAAACACACAATTTTATTCAAAACACCTTACGTGAAAGACCAAAGTCTTGAATGGATATTAGTGCTCCATATTCAAGACAACATATATCAACATATATAAGAGCAAACTTATTGAACAATGACTAAATAAACTTCTTTGTTTCCACACAATAAGAATCCCTTCCTCCCTCTACAAGTGAAGTTCTTTCTCCCAGGGGCATTTTGATGACAGTTATCTGTTGCCATAGGAACATCAACATTCTATGCCTCCATGGAAACAATGTAGTTTTCAAAATATGATATAAAAGATCTGCTGGGATTTATTGGTAGGGTTTTCTGGTAAACTTAAAATCTAAATTCAGCATATGATATTTATTCATTAGCAATCAAGATGACGTATCATTTTATCTGTTTATATCAGAAATGGTTTCAATACCACTGTAAAGTTTTTTTTATATGGCACAGAAAGCTTTACTCAATAGAGAACTTATTATGATAATATTCAAATGTAAATCACTTGTATTTCTGTAAACTTTATTTACACTACAATATACATTTTTTGATTGTCTAACCACAAAACAGCGCTGCGTTCATAAACTTTTCATTTTTTTAGACCATAAACACACTGATCAACCTTTGTTCAGGCCTTGTAATGACAAAAACATATAAGATGGGTCATTCGGATATATCTTGATGTTTTTGTTATCAATCCATACATTCAAAATTGTACATGATTTCTTTATTATACAAATTGCACTGATTGTGTAGGGATAGCATTGGCAAACATTCATTACCATTTGTGGTAGATTTTTTTTCTGTACAGACTCTAATCCAATGCATTATCACAGATCACGCAAATAAATCTTCATAGACTAATACAGTCAAACCTGTGTATATACGCTGACCATTGTACACAGGTTTTGTACCAAATTGGAGCAATTCCATGTGGCCACTGACCACACAAGATAGGTAGTTGTTCAGTAGAGGGACTTTAATGTGTAAAATGCCACAGGACCTCCGCAAGGTGATCGCTATAACAGAGGTGACCACTTTTTAAAGGTGACCATTACGACAGGTTTGACTGTATTGACAGAATACGCGATGTCACCACTGGCATGATATTTCATTCAAGCAATGCCGCGCTATCATTCATGCCGTTTTTAACCAGGAGTTTGTAGAGGTTACCAACAGTGGCGTCGGCTCGACTCTGCCAGGTGTGAAGAACCAGCTCTCCGGAGTTGGTCTTTGCTCCCACAGTTTGATGAACGTGTTGGCGTTGGGGATGTTGATGTCCTCGGCAAGCTTCCTCCAGTCCATGCCATCTGTCAGAGAAACAACAGGGCTGATTCCTAATGACCTCAAACTTGTATCATGAACTCCTTTGACAACCTTGAATGCCAAACATTTTCACTGCCATAATGAATTATTACTTACCTTCAGTGAAGACAAATCTTTGGCGAGGTCCTATATGTGTATTATATCATACCAGTATATTGATATGGCAAAATTACTGCAATTTGATTGGTTGAGACGTGAAAATAACTGCGCTATGTTTGCAATATAGCATGGTTGGAACATGCATGTGCTCTCAGCAGGAGAAAAATTCCATTTTTGATGTTTGATGCCAGAATTTCAAAATAATACCATGATATCATAGAGATAAACCACCTTAGTGATAGTTATACCACTCGATTTTGACCAGTTCACTCCAAGTATACACTCGCTATTGCTCTTGCACATATGTTGTGAACTGGTCAAAATATCCTGGTATACAGTTGCTGAGTGTGGTCTATTGCTTAAACCATACGTTTCTCTCTGTAGTTGACCACATGCTCAGTAGTTTAGCAGTTCATATGCAAAATATTACAAGGTCCATACATCCAAGGTCTCTAAAGGACTTTTGTAGCAATTTTCAAGGTCTTTTTGAGGTAAAAGGTACCATTTCTTGATAAAATTTCCATAATGTATCACTTTTATATACCATTTTACATATCATTTTCATGATAACATGTCTGATAATCTTATCATTCTGGAAAATTAGGGATGGATCATCTATTTTTCAGGATATTCAAGGACTCTATTATATTTTCCAGGGCTTTTCCAAGACTCTCCAGGGGGTTTTACAATTAAAGGACTTTCGAGGAGTGCAGAGGACCCTGAAATTGATATTTGCTGAAAGTTTATCATACGACTTTTGGCAATTATTCAGGAATACAAGTTTGCCTCAAATGGTATTTTGGTACCGCCCACTGATGACCATAAAAATCCTGTTAAGGGCTTTGACCCAAATTCAGCAAGACCACACAGATCAAGAGTCGCAGGATGGACAAAATTTGGCCAAATCTCGGTCAGCAGAAATGTCATAACAACAAAGCTGTATTCAGCTATACCGCTGTAATGCAGTCCGTGATTTTGATGTTACTGGAAGTCAGTTATAGGTAGTCTTTGCAATGCTGAATTGATGAAAATATTTGACTCATTTAGACTTGTTTCAACCGGCTAGTGTCAAATCAAAGTAAAGTAAACAGTGGGGCAAATACACCGTTTTCAGGCAAACATTCACTTTTTTACAGAGATTACCCCTATTTTCCCTATACACTGGCCCAGCTTAATTGGAAAACGCGATGGCACTAGATCATACCATGTTGGTGAAAGGATTACACAGTCATAAAGTCATTTCTTATTTCTTTCAGTAAATTTGAATGTATATTAATCACTGTAACAATAATTTGTTTGCCTCGTATGGAGTCAATTAATTCAGCATGGACACGATGCTGTATGTATTCCTTACCTGTGCGTTGTATGGAGAGCAGGTTGACTAGTTGGGTTCTGATTGAGAATGGGATGTTTTGTAGTGGTTGTTTCTCTGCTAACTGGTACCTGGAAACAGAAAAGTGAAACATTCCCAATCAGTTGCTTGTCTTGTGAAATAGAAATATTAGGAAATTTATGACTGAATGATATTAGATGTAAATCACCATGATTATTTTCATCAAAGAGTAATCTTTGTCATCTGATGCAATACAATTCCACTTGTAAAGTGTCATTTCAGTCTACATCAAGTAACTGTACTGGAATCTGACAACAGCTTTTGCACTGTAATCTGAATCTGAATTCGATTCAAGCCCGATTATCCAAATTCTACATTATGTCACACTTTCCTCTGATTTCAATGTGTGAACTGTCATGAATCAGTCAGAATCTGAATGCTACTCTGTCAAAGCACTTATGACTCATGATGTAGGAGAATAAAAGAATGAAAGATTAGAGAAAAATTCACAATTTATAGAGATTAAAACTGGCAGAGAGAACAAAATTATTTGAGCGAATCGCAATTACTTGCAGAACAGTGATACCACTGGAAGACTAGAAATTGTTGTGGAATTACTGACTGTATACCTCCACAGTACACTCCGTTTGAGTACCTTACTCACCTATTTTGCCTACTCCTCTCGGAATGTGCTCCTTAAGGACTTTAACTATGTCATTGCGTTTTATGTCCCTCATAACTCTCACAAAGCTGCGTATCAATCTACTCTGAGTCTCCTCGTCTTGCTGCATGGGTCTGGTCATGCTTTCCCAAACCTTACTCACACAGGCTACATTGAGGGGGTTAGAAGTCTGCAAATTAGACGGTAACGATAAAATGAGATATACATATATCACTGTAATGTCATGTGAGAAATTATGCCGATAACAAAAAAAAATATGCTGTGCTAATGTATGTTTACTTTGTATATACAACTGAAAATTTTAGATCAACCAGCTTGAATTTCATGACACCAACAATTTTCTATTGAAGCACTGGGTGGGGCGGGGTGGGAGAGGGGGTAAAGTAATTCAGAAATATACTAAAAATGCAGTGGTGGGTGTCTACGAAAACGACATTCTGAACAGCACTTTTTGCGGTTACAGGTTTGTTACTAAATATAGCTGCATGTGTGCAACATCTGACATTGCTGTCCAAGGAAAAATATTTTTTTCTCTGGCCTTACAGAAATGTGAAAATCTACGGTGAATGGTAGATAATTATGATTTATACTAATTAATGGAGCACAGATTTACTTGAGACACAAACTGATATCTAACAAAACAACTCAGTGGATTATCTTCCAAAAAGCATAATGAGTTTGTGACTTTATCTATTTTACAATCCTCTATTGAGAGCAGAAGTAGCTAAAATTTGCTTTTTTCTCAACAGCGTCATGGTAACATAATATTAGTGTCAGTCTTCATCAGATCCAGGTTCATAATCTCACATATTCTTGGTACCAATCTGTGAATTGCTGAAGATAATTTCCCTTGTACTGCATGACTCTGGTTGCATCTTTTAAGACCGTCTCAGTGAATATTATATGGAAAGGGATTCACAGTTTACCTTATGCAGCTCCATTTGTTTGTCACCTGTCAGTTTGAGTTTCTTCACCACAACGATGATGTCGTCTTGGTTGAAATTTAGCCTCTCCAGATCTTCTAGGAACTCATTGGTGAAGAGCACTTCAGGTTCATCATGGGGAATATTGGAGATTGGATCACCTGCAGCTGTTGTTGAATAAATCAGAAGAATTGACACCAGTCAGAAGATTATTCAGTGTGTACTCGCAATATATCTGATGAGGTATACAGTCTGATATACAGTCTGCAAGTTTCCAGCTCCAAGTTCAACTCACAGCCGTATTGTGTGTGTGAATATGGTCAAGTTTTTAAGAGGCATTCATTGTTTTAGGGGTTTTGCAATGTATTCTAAAAATGTGTTACAAACCCTATGGGAAAATGTAAAATTCTCGATTTTCACTAAGAATAAGACAGTGAAAACGGTTATGGTTTCATATGTTTTAAAATACGCCCTCACAAGTGGTACACCAAAATATTTTTGTAAAAGTTTGAGAGTCTAAATATCTGTCTCTGTGGCACACTCTCCCCTTAATTAAGGTGGTAAAATCACCACCAGCTCAAGGTAAATGAATAACGTTTACAGCGTATCAAATCAGAATCAAATGATCTCATAAATCTCTGAAAACCTACTCACCTCCAAAGTTTCCACTCATCCTGCCTTCTTGAGATTCTCTGCCTGGGGGTTCATCAGAACTGGTGTCTGAGTTGACAAAAAACAATGAAGAGAAAAATAAATATTCAAAGGAACAATGCATTCAAAGGAGGTACTGCGAAAATGCAAGACACTGAGACATTACAACCACTGGATAGGAAGTAGAGAGGGCTTGAAAGGTACATAAATCATTCATATCAAATATTATGCAGGGTTGATACTAATCGTATATACCGGATGTACCTTTAGTCTTCACAAGGACAACAGATGTGACTTACCATTTTCATCAGTTTTACCGTACAAAACAAATTAGGCCAGAGAAAAAAAAATCTTGTTCATCGGATTTTTTGGACCAAGTGCCAAGAGCGGTGAGCGAATTTTTTTTTTTAGGCCGAAGGTAAACACGGTTCTCTGGCGTTTATGCACAGATGCAGACAAGGCAAGATAATTGTTTCCCTTTTTACCAGAAATATCTCAGACAAGAAACACTGATACTGGTACCTGAATTCAAATACTATATTTTCCAACAATAACATAGGCCATTACATTCACAGTTAGTGTTTGCACAACATATTCTGAGTATTCAACATTCTCTCAGAATAAAACTGAAATGTACAGCAAATCACTGAAATCCAACAATTCAGTATTGTCCTTTAATATTGTCCTGGTGGGACCTAGCATCTGAGTTTTTTCATTTTACTTTGGCCCCATGTTTTGGCCTCTTTACCACTGTCTCTACACATTTTACACAATGGTCTAACAACACTGTACTGTGATCGGAGTGAAGTTATATAGTCATCATTCAGATCGTACTTTAACATCGACTCAACCATGTGTTTTGTCATTGCCGTAAATTTTTATACTTTCGATGCAATTTTCATTCAATCGGATGCACCGTCCATCTGCTGTCTGAGTGTCATGATCTTGTTGAACAAATCGCCGAACGTAATATCAGGACAAACACTGAATAGCGTCTTTGGAACTAACTGTTGGCCATCACTTCGAATGTTGGCGATCAAATTAATACTCATGATGTGACATGTCCTAACCTTTACAAAACGAGGAAATTTCTGGCCAAATCGACCCACTTTGCGTCGTGATTCGCCAAATTCAGACGTCACAACAACGTGTCGGAAGTCTCATTCAAAATCCCGTGCCCGCGAAAACCCGACAAAGTGTAGGGCGCCACCAGCAGCAGTACTAAAAATATTTGTAATGCGGAAGTAAGAATTTGCCGCGATCAAAAAAAAATTCCAAATATGCCAAAGTAGAAGCGGCGATTCCGATGAACAATTTATTTTTTCTTCCTGGCCTTACATAATTGTTATTATTATTATTCTTACAGTACATTAAAACAAAGAGTACCAGCCTTCCTAGCACTATGGGGTGTGTACAATGTGCAGCACCATTGTTGACAAATGAATTTTAGTCCAGGCTAAAATCAAATTTTCAACGATAACATTTGACATATTGCGCATACAGGTACGCAAAAAAGAAAAAGACAAATTGGACGCTAGGCATAACTTTCCATGTGATTTGAGAGCATACCAAGAAAATGCATGCCACAAACTGTGATTTTGAATTGTTTTCTCAACAAAGCACACAATGTACTTCTTACTCGCTTTGTCCATGAAGGATGTACATTTGAAATTTGATCCGTTCACCCACCATACAATAATTGTGGCTGCCACATGTTCTCTGGTTGAATAGTGGAATGATCTTGAAACTACATGCCAAGCTACTACAGGTATGTGCAAAAATTGCTCAGATTTATAACTCACCTGTGGGAAATTTAGTGCGGACTTCGTGGGCCAAACGATTCAGCCTTATACTCTCCAGTCCTTTGATCAGAGTTGCAGTAGTGGCATCCTTGTGTTCCCTCTTCCACTTGCTCAGCATGGTGTGGATCATCTCCCTGACATCGCCACGGTGTTCATACTCTATGATCTCAATGTCACTGTCAGACACACCCAGCTTCCGTGCTAGTCGCTTCCAATCCTTGACAGACAGGTTATCTCCCACAAAGTCAGTGCATTCCTTCAGGATGTCCTCCCTTTTCTGCTTTTGAACAAAGAGAAAACACTTAAAAATGTGTGTAGTGTTTCTGCATTACTTCTCTTTGATCTGATGATAAATTAAAATTGTATCTGTAGCTAATGATAAAATACCTTTTATAAACTTATGAACGAAAACATCATTTTATTGAAGGCTTAATATCTGGTAGATAATATCTAAGTGTTGTGCTGACAATATGAAGTTGTGGTAGTTTACAGAAAATATTTTAGTTAAAAAGTTTTTATGACAAATTTACTTCACGTTACCTTTTCTGAACCCTTTTTAGATGGATCTGAGTTGCTGGCAGCTGGTTGGTAACTTTCCTTTGAGTTGCTCTCAGCTAGCAGACGATTTTCCTTTTCAAGTTGTTTCAATCGTGCCTGTGCTATCATGAGTTCTGTTTGTGTTTGCGAACCTCCGGTGCAAGATATTGCAGCAGGCAGATCACTGCTTGATGCAGTCATACCCAGGTGTACATCTCCATGTTTCCCTCCAACAGCTCCACTCTCCTCATAAGCGTCTGCCTCCTGACCAGAGTTGGGATTTCCTCCAGCCTTTGGTGTGCTTTCTGCATTGTCACCTTGCGGCTGTACACTTTGAGAATATCTAGCAGTTCCTGGTTTAATCTCTGGGTGCTTGACCTGCTCATAAGGCTGTGATGGGCCATCAAAAATCCTTGCCCGAGTAAAGATTTCTTCCATGGAGCCTCCAGGCTGAGTGTTCTCAAACGGCAGCTTGGCGCCTTTCTTCCCCGCCTTCTCTTCCTCGGACGGCTGCACACCTTGCGACACCTGTTTCATTTGTACAACTTTGTCATCCTTGTAAGGCTCACCGTCGGCTTCCAGGTCACTACTTTGTAACCTAGCAACACCATCTCTAGCATTCATCACTGGACTGGCTCCATGTTTTGTACTTGACCAGATGTTTCCACTGGTTGTTGATCTGCAATTTGCAAGCTTTGGAATTTGTCAACGACATCGGCATTTTCTATACGCCTGCCTGCAAGTACAGTCTTTAATTCTTCCAATTCAGCTTTCATTCTTTCCTTGTCTTGTTTTTCAACCTGCAGTCTCTGTTTACATTCAGTCAATTCTCGCTCCATCTCTTCTCTTTTGTCATCCAGTTCCTTATTGATTTCATTCGCCGACTGTATCTGATCCCATCTTTTCCGCGCGTTTTCCTCTAATTTCTCATTGTTTTCCTTCAACCTTTTCACTTCTTCTTCGGAATTCTTCAAGCGTTCAGCGAGTCTACTCCTCTCGCTCTGCTCTACTGCCAGCTTTTCCTGGCTCTCTTCTAACTGTCTCACGAGTCTTTCCAGTCTACCTCTGTCCTCCTCTTTCGTACCGCTGCTGCGGTGTTTCTGTTTCATGAAGATCTTCAGGGTCTGCATCAAGTTGACGGTGAGTTGGTCTTGGAGGCTCCTGCACACAGGATTTGCTCTTCCGAAGTCCAGTGAGTGGCTTTTGATATCTGATAAGGCAATTAAACAGGTGTGATCATCAGTACTCCAAAAGGGATTTAAAAAAATTGCAAAAGAATATCGCAAACTGTGGTGCATAGACCGGTATATACAGTACAATCTGTCTAAACTGAACCATTCAGGGACTAAGAAAATTGTTCGGTTTGGAGAAGTGTCTGGTTTATAGAGGTCCTATTGGAATGGGACTGGGAAAAGGGTTCAGTTTAGAAAGGTTTCCAGTTTAGACAGGGTTCGATTTAGACAGGTTTCGCCGTACATTTGTTTGGAGAATGATTCCAAGGCTGATTTCTAACAAGATTCCTTGTTGACAAGTTGATGACGCAGTCGGAGCATCTGATATACTTTGTTTGACTAACTTTCGGGATATGCAACAACTTAAAGTAGTATGTAACGCAAAAGTGAAAAGTTTCAGATTTTAACTCAGACTTTCCTGAAGGATATTCGAAACCATTTTCACAATAAAGAATGAGAATGAGTTGCCTAAAAAGAAATAAGTAACGTAAAATTTACTGACATTGTTAATGTCATGATTCATGGTTAAAGTCTATGATTGAAGTTTCATTATTCATCAAAAAAGCCGGTAAAAACTTCCAGTGTTCTCAAAGGCTTGGAAAAACAGAGGGGCGACCAATTTACACAACAATGTATAATTTGCATTATCTTTTTTCATGAAAATGTATTCTTTTGTACAGTGAACTTGTTAACATGTGAATAGATTGCTCCAAAAAGAGAGGGGTGAACCCTGACTTTTGACTCCACAGGATTCAAAACCAGTACACTCACACAGCAGATCACAATAGTTTAAAAGTTTGAGTGTCAAGAAAACTGTCCCCCGGCACATCATACCTTAAAAGTGATGGGTATAATTTTTTTTTTAAGCATGATAATAAAAAGTTTATGCAGTCATAAAACCTGCGGCCTATGTTGATACATAGTCCAAATAAATTTTAGTCAGGATCATGGTAAGTAAACTTTCAAAGGCTTTGAACGTGTACTGTACTCCTGATTGATATCACACAGGTCCTACTGCAGGGAACAGGTCCTACTGCAGGGAACAGTGTTAATGAAAATGGAAAAGCCAGACGCTGAAAATTTCAGCATTCAGCAAAACCATTTCCAATTGAATTCAGTGATCCGTAAGCCCTGGTATCTGAATTAATGGTTCTGCAATCCACTTTGACAATTTTGTATTCTCTCTCTATCCTAAGGTTGCTAAATAGTGGTCCCGGACCTTTGGTCATGGGATTTGCTTGCCCCTGAACACACTTTGACCTTTCACCTGTTTTCCTGTAAACAGGTAAACATGGTCCACACTCATCATTGCTAGAAAAAGGGTTTGGGCCAAACCATGATGGTGGAAAAGCGGTTAAACTGACAGCAACCCACTCGGGGGTCAGAGGTTATCTATATGTTTGCTTTGGAATAACTCATTGCCTTTTATAATACTAAGAAATAGAACCTAATACAAAGAAATAGAACATAACTCTGTGTTGTCGTACTTTGGGCTTTTCCCGTATCAGCTAAATGCAGAGTTACTACGCAGTACACTTTTGACACTTCATCATTATGTCCAATTCTTTGTGATGTCATCAAATTTTGTCTATTTATGTATAGTTTATGTTCTCCCACAATTCTTCGAAGTCCTGTGAAAACATATCTGTTTATGAGCTCACAATTGTCGCTGCCATGCATTTGCAAAAATCATTGGTAAACCTTATCAAATCCATCAGTACTTTTTTTCTCGGAAGTAACAGAGCGACCTTGTTTCCCTTCAGCTTATTTCTGAAAGGTTCCTAATAACGGGCTTCTTCTGTCATTTCAAAAATTGAACGTCTGATCACAACAAATTTCCTCTCCTGATCATTGGCACTTTAAGGTATTAATATGTAGTATCTCAAAACAGAGAGTTTTTACACTTATGCCCAACCTTTACTCTAACAAACTTCATTTACAGATTGGCTGCTATGCTGGTGAAAGAGTCGGAGTGCAAAGAGGCCAACGCTTGTTACCTTGGTTAGAAAACAATTCGCCAGTTGGTATTTTTGTGACGCGATTAAACATCAGCTATTAAAATATAACCCCAGTGAAGCTGACCTATATTCTATTCCCAGTAAACACTGGTCAGCATTTACTGACATCTCTCTGCTCTGTGACTAAACACAGTCCCTCCACCCACTGTAGACCGAACAAAGAAAGCTGTTCACGATACAACAAAAAATGGAGCTTGCAACTCATACCGGTATTCCCTGCTCAGCAAGCTGTCAAATGTTGAAATGATATGAATGTTCAAGTTAATGAACCCCACATGTATAATTTATTGCTTTAAAAGTGATGGCAATGAATACGCATGGAAAAGAGTCTATTATGGAATCTTTGTGTAAAGCCATCATTCAATTTTTTGGTGGCTACAAAGCTTTTGATAAGCGAAAAGACCAAACTGTAATTTTATTAAGATACAGCCTGCATTATGTGTCCTGCACTATGTCTTTTAACCCTTTTATCACCATGGTTTGGCTGTCATAACCCATTGTTATCAATGGCGAGTGTGGACCTGTTAACTGGGAACTGGGGAGAACAGTTTAAAAGTGGGGCTGGTGGGATATAGTAAGTTTTTTTCTCCTATATCATCTTTACAGAAAGAAATCAACACGTAAAGACCCCAGAGTTATTTTTCACCCTAAATTTAAGACATGTTTAGGATTGGCAATTTTAAGTTTTAATAGGTTAGGATTTTTTAAGTGAAGACAAAAAAATTTTCTCTGCCAAATATTTTGAATCATCACAGATTTTCAGGAATACATGATACATACAAAAACATTGAAACATCTGTAGCTGGTAGTCAACTAAAATTTATCATGTATCCACTTTTATCACTTTATGTTTTGAAAATAATGTGATTGTTATAAAAGGCTGAAAATAGCATATGAACGATGTATGCTATTTTCAGCTTTTCCCCCAATATCTGATAAAGGTACTAAATCCTAATCTTTTCAAATTCCTACCATTATTTTTGTTTTATTTGTTCTGTTTCAGTTCTTAAACATTTTTACTTATCGATCATCAGAGCTCTGCTCACACTTTTTGTCTCTACCTATTCGCTTTTCACATATGTTGATGACATAATTTCTGGTATGTACCATAGGGAGGGGGATTAGAGATCTGACGACTGACAATTTAGCATGTTTCCGTGAGAAGGACAGAAAAGTTGCTCATACAAACACAGCAGTAATAATCTGAACAGATTACAGCAACAGATTACAGCGACTTTGTCCCTTCAACATAAATTCCTCCCATGTCCATGCTTGGGAAATGGCACCAACAGAGTGCCATCGCATTGAGATTTTGAAAAGCCTCCACTGTTTTCAGACGTAAATAAAATAGAAAAACAATCCAGAAATGTTATGAACTTTTCCTTCGCTATTTGAATTTTTCCAACATGACAAAAAAACTTCTGTGTTGGTGTTTTTTTCATTGCTGGTGCTGAAACACCCAGCTTATACAAATCCAAAGATCTCTGTTGCATAAGACCTACTTTGTAAAAACGTAAAACAATTTTGATTCTGCTCGGTAAATGTCATCCAAAAAACAGTGAAAACAAACATAACACTACATGAAGTATGAGTACAACTTTCTCCTAGATGAAGGACAACAATTGTTTCTTCGATTTGGCAAGGCACAATACAGACACATTTGCATACAATGTGGAATATCTCCTCATTTGCTATCGCTCTTACCTCTTCGAGTGGTGCTTCTGATTTCCAGTTTCTGCCCGTTTTTCCCAAATTTTATAGTCCGTACGCCGACTTCCTCAACAAATAAACTGTTTTCCGCCAGGACTTGTTTCAACTTGTCAACTGCCGAGGTTGGAACAGCCAGAGTGATGACGCATTCAGTACTTTCCCCAGTGACGTACACCTGACCTGAATGATCTGTGGGTTTCAAAATAGGTCAAAAGGGGATGCAACACTACACTGTGGGATTTGGCCTGATGATGTATGCTTAGTTGATCAACTCCTAAAGAGTTCCCTGTTTTTCAATTATTGCTTTCAGGGAGAAGTAGTGATAATAATATTATTATGAAGATTTTTCCGTAGATCATTAAACCGTGATTTTTAGTATGAACATATTTTATTATAGATTCAGAAACAAGAAGTTAGATATCTCTATAAACCACGACTACTGTACATATTTTTTTTCAGATCACTTTGGTGTACTTTCAGAGTGATATGAAGTCACTGTTAACATTCAAGATTACTTCACTTTTGTAACATCAATTATATTGTTAGAACGATGAACCATATGTTGAATATCATCAAAGCATAACTTGTAGTGGTGATTATAATGAGAAATCCTCGTAAAAAACAAGTGATAGTGAACAACTGTGTCTGCTCTACCACAGTCATTGCCTTTTAACCTTGTAAAGAGGAAAAGGTTAAATTTGACTGCTAAACACATAATGCATATAATTATTTGTATGTATTTGGTCACCATTGATGTGGTGTTTCAAAAGCACTTCCAAGTCACAATTAATACTTCATTCATGGCTTTTCCACATCAGCATGAAACATTCACGGGAATTTTTTTGATGTTACATAGCAGTATATGCAATGCCGTATGCCCTGCATTTAACATGCATCTTTCTATTAATAAATGGAAACATGTATGGGTTGGTGCCAAGTAAACCATGTTTGAGAAACTGCATGTGGTTCTGGAATGGGACTTTCTGGCCTTCAAAATGGGCAGAGAGTTTCTTGTACAGGTTATTCATCTGGTGATTCAAAGAATTGGAAAGAGTGATTGATAATGCTATCGTGATTTGGCATTGTTTGTAAATAGATGGGGAGTTTTGGTCACAGCTGTGTTGGTTTCACTCACTATTGATATCTTACTTCCTCCTAAGGGTCAAAGGTCAAACTGGGGGAATGCAAATCAGACTTTGGTCCCCTTCTGTCATGAGAAAAAACAATAGTACGCTTTTCAAAGTTAAAAATAAATCAAATGAGGAATGGATTTCTGAAATGAAATGAAGGAAAGTAACTTATTCACTTCTGAGCAGCAGTAAAACTGATCAGTTCAGTGTTTTACGAACATTCTGCAAAGGCCAATTACAGACATGATTATTAGCTTGACGATCCCTACTATCAGCTGGAATTGAAAATGCACAGATCTCTCAATTAACTTGCCTTCATAAGTTCATTGTCAAGGTGAAGAATATAACAACTCATGATTTTTTTCAGTAAACAACGATTTCTTTATCAGAGTATTTTACTCGTATCTGAGAAAAATATATCTGTAGCTTAACCCTTTGAGTGCTTAGTCATTTTTCCCAACAAAATTTTCGTGCAACATTTTACCAATCTTTATGAATTTTTCTGTATCTGTTGTGATGATTTTGGAGCAAATGGACATCGCATTTAATTAGCTACAATTTTTGATCAAAATTTTTTGCAAAAATTTGCGATCCAACTGAAATTTGGGCCGACATAAAATAATTATCCTTTTGGGAATAGATTTGGGCCATTGGTGGGAAGATATAGTTCTATGTACATGGGATGATAAAAACTAGATAGAAAATGTCAACTTGGACCAGGGCCGACATAACGTGTCCACGCACGTGAATTTGCTGTCCCAAATTTTACGTTGGCCCTGAACCTCCCTTACTGGGACCAAACTATATCGGCCCAAGGCTGACGCAGCGTGTCCCCATTGGTTATTTTACATCAGCCCAGGCCCAGCACTGGTGCTACACTGACGCAAATTGGCCAGCCTGAACAACGTGCATGTGTCCTTATCACAGAATGCAAGCACTATGAGGCTGTTATTACACATCCATAACAATAAACATTGGTATAGTCTGTACATGAACACCAAAAGGGCCAGTGTATTGTACTCATTTTGTATTACTTTCACTGTGTATGAATATAATGGCTAACTTCTATGTGAGGTTATTTATCAGCATACATACATTGGGATGCCTCCTTAGACCTTATTTTTGAATTCAAATTCACTCATGAATGCATTTATTGTACTGAGTGTAGTTGACAAGTATCTGACACGTGCCTTTGTGTGAGTACAACATCACAACTATAGTTTGAAACTAAATGAAAATATGCAGCCAGATTGACTTTATCAACAGTACAATGAAAACAGGACATCATTTTTTCAAGTCAAATGAGCCGGGGGAATTTTTTCTACTATAGTTTCAACCATTGCTCGGGACGGATACCTAGCTCAGTTTGTTTGAGTAGGGTATATCAACATTTTTCTCATTTCCATTCACCATATAACAATTTATACCTAAACCAGCCCTCAAATTCACTATTTCATAGAATGGTGAACAGTAGATGTACCATACCTTGGCCTTTGCTCAGATATAAGTTCTGATAAAGACACATGAACTTGATGACATTGTCTTTCGAGGAAATTCCAAATTAGACTAAAACTTTGTCATGACAATGGACTTGTAATTCTCATGGAAATTCTATTTGTAAAGGCCATAAGGAAGTACACACATGATTGGAAACTAATAAATGCATGTGCTATTTGTGAAGTTCACAATGTAGTACATGGCTGGATTTTCCACAATCTTCCTGAAATGATGGATGATATATAGTGCATCTAAATTTTTGGCAACTTTTACAATGCTTTTCACTGATTGAGATGTACCGGTATGTTAACCCTTTTCCTGCCGAGCGCCCTTGTCCGTTATTTTGCCAAGTCAGTAGAAAACCGCCCCATAATATGTGCCTGCAAAAGATTGGCTCTCCTGCACGCTATCCTGCCAGGCATTTTGGCAGAAATCGCCCATTTTCAGGGTAGTTTTAGCCGTACTTATACTTATACGTTAGACTTCGATAATTTCTACATGCCCGTAGACAGGGGAAGGAGCTCAAGGGTTGCTGCAGAAAAAAATTGAGGTCACCGGCTTTGTTTGCCCCTGGGAGTGCGTCATTTTATTGCCGTTTCATGTTTATTTTTTCGGAAATAAACTCCTTCAGTATTACGCACGTCCGCTAGGCACAAACATCACCTCACTCGTCTGTTAGTCAGAGACCCTGAGGGTCGTGCTAGGGGTGCAGAAGCACCGTCAAACCTGTCCTGTTTCCCCAGGGTAGGGTCAATTGAATAGTACCTTAAACGACTTGGCAGTGTAGCACAAAAACTACGTTTTTTGCCGTTGTATTAACGACATGGCTGAGCCATTGAAGCACAGCTCAATGTAGTTTAGCCAGCTCAGTTGGGAGTTGGCTTACGAGTGTTACCGTTCATTACTGACTTAATCGAGTGGTCCTCAGTCAGGTACGGGTTGTACCGACATGGCTTGGGCTGCAGCTAACCAGTGATAACCAGTCACTACACCAAGTCTTCAGTTCACTTTTGCGATGCACGGGTGCAACGCAATATGCTTCCATTGTTCTAGCCATCGACGTGTCCACATGCCTGGCAGCCATATTGTACTGCTAGCTGGTTTGCATAACAAAAGCAGTCCCTGCTAAATGCAGGCGGTATCCCCGTAGCCTGACTACGCATTGACCTTATGTGCCCTTTTGAATTCTCTGTACGCAAACAGCGTACGTAGTTACCAATGCGTCGGCAAGAGGATACGTTTGCCTGCAAACCAGAGCCAATACTTCGGACGATGGAATAAATAAAAAATCCAAAGCTACGTCCATTGAATGGCACGGCCAAGGCAGTGAAGGACGTTGCCTGGCTTGAACTTGCAGAGCTGAAGCCCAGCTTAGTACGTCGGACACCAGTTTGTAATGGTATTTCCGAGTCGTTCATATCCGTTCCATCGGAGGAACAAGTCGAGCCGTCCCGTCAAAAATACGTTCTCATTTCAGTCACGCACAACTGAATAAGTGACTTTCGTCTCGCACCATCGGCATATCTGCCAAGTCGTTTGCAAGAGGTAGCCTTCTAGATTAGCATTGCCGAGTTGGTCAAGTTCGGCAGCAATCTCTATAGTGCCAGGCAGCCAAGTACGTCCAACTCCGCCAGAAAACGTCACCATGCTATCCTGCCAAGTCCGCTAAAAAGCGGTAAAAAATACCAGCCCCCTCGGGTGGGGGGACTGGCGGACAGGTTTCTGCACCTTTCCCTGTCTATCGACTCCCTGCGAACCCATTTCGAGGGGAAAAGGCGTTCCTTGTCAGAAAACCTCTCCTCGGATGACCCCTAAACGCACAGGGGATAGCAAAACGTAGTGCCGTCGACTTGGCAGGAAAGGGGGTACCCAAAAAGGGCCCGATTTCCACCGGGTTGGGAGAATAACGGTCACCAGTGCTTAGATTCTGGCTACACCGAATTTCAAGCGGATTTTCACCGACTTGGCAGGAAAAGGGTTAAATCATGCTGTTGGTCAATCTGTATTGAATACTTGGGCTCTCATAACCATAAAGAATCATCTATCCTAAAATCGTGTATTGAAATTTGAATTTGTATTTCGAATATTTGTACGCGAGGTCTCCAACTGTAAATTTAGAACGGAGATTCATGGATATAGTAACCGTTTTAGTGGTGATTACTATTGTGACACAAATTATTGG
Organism: Ptychodera flava; assembly: GCF_041260155.1. NCBI lineage: Eukaryota > Metazoa > Hemichordata > Enteropneusta > Ptychoderidae > Ptychodera > Ptychodera flava. The sequence continues at coordinate 382,886 of NW_027248410.1, forward strand.
ATTGCAAGAAAAGTCAAACGACTGATAAATTTATAACCAAATCAATAAAAAGGTTAAAATCTATGACTGATTTCTTATCCAGTGCATCATATTTTACCATGGTATCTCAGTTGGTCTTCTTACCATTTCTTTATTTCATATTTTAAAATCAAGAGAATGAGGCTAGACGGAAGTTTTGACCTACCCGTACTGTAGTATGTACGGTGACTACTATTCTCAAGTATCACTTGAATTGAAATAATCCATAAACCTGTAGTCTATTATCTAGGAGTGAAGAAACAAATTAAAGAGAATTACACATACCAAAGGCACTGATTATTGCTTGGATTACAGTTTGCAGCAATCGCGGCGTGGTCAGTTTGGCATCATGTTCTGTCAGGTTGAACTCTACTTCCTCCTCTGTGAAGGGATCTGCTTGGAAGGAAATAAAAGTTGCTGTTTACTGTTTAAAATATATTGTACCATACCAAATATCTGTTTTGCCATTAAAATAAAATTCAGTGATCGCTTTAATATTTCTGAAGATGCGTGTAGAGTGTGTTGCAGTCATACTTTTAACATAGTCATCTCTTTGATAGTCCAACAAAGATAATAAACTGGAATATCTATCGTTCTTGGCAGGTCTATATCCTTCCTTGGATGTTTGTGCCAGACAGAATTGTGACAGATCGCATCCAGCTGTAAATAGGAAGCACGTACAGGAGCGTCCCTGTATTACAGATATCCAAGTCTAATCTGATGATTGATACAGGGTTCTGATCATATATGCTGACATTGACAAGTTTCTTGACGATGCAAAGTTCAGAAAACTTGCAAATTAGTAGACACAAACCTTGTGAGAGAAGCAAATAGGGGTTTTCCTGGGAGCCTCTAGCTATGTATTCTATATAAAGACTCCCTAGGCAAGTACTGATTAATTTGAAATCCAATCTGCTTGAACTAATCTTTCCTCTTAGCTAAAAAAATGGTCTGACTGATAAAATGACACTTGCATCATTGTCAGAAAGGTAGTAAAATTTGTTTAAAATGCATTAAGCAGTGTTTTTCCTAAGGTTTTGGAACAGTGGTAAATGATTTGGGAACCCTGATAACATTTCTGCTGTGCATCGGTACACAAGGGGAACCCCAGTAACATTTACTCACTTATCACCCTTAACAAAAACAGCGATGAGTCACAGATTTAGCTGCAGACAACAACGTCATATTTTGATGTTTTCTTGTCAGCCATGTTAAATTACTAGAGCGCTTCAATTGGGTCTCCTATTAAGGTGGAGCTGCATGTTGCCAACACAGTTTTTTTCAAAGCAATATTTCTCATCAAAGATGACAAGGAAACCCCCTCATACTATATATTTTCAAAAAGCAAAGACTCTAAAGTATAGTATGGTAGCAGTAGTTTACTCGAAAGATAAAGTGGGTGTATATTTGGGGTAAAAAACCTCAATTTTGGTATTAATGATAAAATTAATTTAAGTCAGAAACTTGACACTATTTTCTGAAATGTAATATTTAACATGAAAGAAGAGTATATGTAGAAAAAAACGACTAGTATTTTATTTTGCATTATCTATCCCCATTCAAAATTGGCAAGGGTTGAAAAACTGACACTCAAAAAAGTGATTCAAATTCAAATACCTCTTATTTAAAATGTAAGAACTTTATTGCCAAACAAAACACTAATTTTTTTAAAGAGCATTTAAAGACATAATGTGAAAATTTCAGAAAATTTGACCCAGCCAGAGTGGAGTTAAATTCTTTGGAAATTTTGAAATTGGGAGGAAAAAGAAGGCAGGAAATCAGGTGATTTGCATTCATTTGCATAAATTAACACTTCTGTATCATGAAACTTACGACTGCTTGACAAGCTAAATGGTGAACACCACCAACATTTTAATCTTGGGTTAACATATTAATTAAAATTGAATGAATATTTGCAAAAACGTGATTTTTGAGCAAAATGTGCTGTGTTGGGTGCAGCGCCCCCTTAAAAAGTATGGTTGGTGGTATGCAATATGCCATTTTGAAAAATTGGACAACATGGGGGTGTGGCAGCCTGGAATTTCACAGCACGGTGATTCTGACACCTGTGAGACTATGGAAACATCATATTATTGTAATATGGCTATAAAGGTGCAATTTAAGCAGCAATACTGTATGCTGTGTAAGGTTTGAAAACCGATCTACCATAAAATTCAAGATAAGACTGTCAGGTTGCTGAACAGAGTTACAAAAAAAAAACCAGGAGGAGCCAAGTTAGCACTATAGCAATTATAGCAAAACTAAAAGTGTGCATGTACGTGAATTTGTGTGTATAAACGAATTTGACCTGATACAATATGCTAAATCTGTTCATGTTTTAGGAAATGATGCTAAAATTCACTGACCAGTGATGTGCTTGCTTCTGTAATCATCCAACGAAGGATATTTCAACATGTTAGGGTGAGCATCTATGCTGCCAGTTTCCATCTCAGGGTTGTGGAATGAGCTGTACTTATCATCTATCCAGTCCCCCTCTCCCACCATACCTTGGCTTCTTTCTGCTAAGAAAGGGACATAAACTTAAATAGTTTTTACGTACATTATGCATAACAGCTGTAACTTCCATAATATTTTCAGCACTTTTTAACGTAAAAAAATAATTTTCTTCTCCTTAAACCTACCATATATTGCACCACAAAGTATTAACATTGTTGACACAATGAATTGCGTGAAGTATTCCATGTTATTATCGTACTGACAATGAATTCTAGTCCTGACAAAAAATTAAGTTGTCAAAAATTATAGAGGACAAGAAACACAGACAGGTAGTACTGATTTAGTGATACAACTGACATTTCAGTGCGATTTAGGTGTGGAACAGGAAACTCTACTTTGCAGAGAAAATAAACATACTGGAAAGAAACATGCAAAGTTACAGTTATAGGAGCTTTTAGCGAAGTATGGAAAGTAGTGGCATCTGTCAATTTAAGTACCCGGTAAAAGCATTTATAATTGCAATTAAATTGAATTTTCTCTTGGCTAACTTCTGAAACGTTCTCCTTTGAAGCACATCCCACTATATACAGCAGTAACACTGTGTAATGCACAAGAAATCTTTGCTAATTTTGCATTCCTTTTCTCATCGAGATACATGTAAATGTACCTTGTGTGCTTTCATGTTGGATGCACAGTTATACAATTTAAGGTAGGGCACTTTTTCACTCTCTACAACTTTATATGCATGTTTGTTAATATTTCTGCTAAAATGCATCAATACAGTTGAAATTGGTGTTCAATTTTGTTTTTCACTGATGTAGGGCAGAGTGCACCTCAGGGACATATAATCTCAAATTTTTACAATACTTTTATGTTCTATCACCTGTCTGGGCTCATTCTCTTGGAAGTAAATAAATTTTCACTTTTAATTTTCGTGAAAATCAAAAATTTTTTCTATGGTTAAGCGACCAGTTTGAATTTCAAGAGTTTCAATCAGGTGCATTGGTTTCTCTAGTGCCAAATTTTGCATGGTGAGCCCTGATCTTTACTATTGATTTTGAAAGAAAAGCATTTACAGTTTCCTTTAGGAAAGTTTGAACAAACGTTTAACCTCTTTCAATTTCAAGGAGCGTACTACTTTAACCCTTTTCCTGCCAGACAGTATTAACTGTATCACTTCCCCATCAGCCAAGTCAGTAAAAAGCGGTATTGAGCCAAAACATGACGTATTTTCACCCACTTGGCTTGGTATGTTATAGCATCTTTTAAAAAAAAAAAATCAACGTTACAGTATTATGTTTTCAACAGCCTTCAAATATACAGTATTATGTTAAAATACATCATATGTAATGCGTTGTGTTTCAGTAATTTTAACCACCTTGACCTGGTGGTGAAATATGGACTTGGCAGGAAAAGGGTTAATGAAAAGAACCATTCGAACCATGCAATCTGTTGAACACTCAGTGCACTAAGGCCTTTTTTACTCTACAAATATTTTTATTTTTACTCTACAAATATTTTTAAAGGGAAGGACATCCAATCTAGTATCTGTGGCTGAACTTATGGACCCATACAATCGGTCTGTTGTCATGCACAACTTATCCCAACATTCCTTGTGCATATCAAAAGTTGAAAGCGGCAGCTATAGCAAAACTGATAATTTGTGTACCTGTATCTGCCATGTGTGCGTTTTGAGATCAGCAATACTGGCAAATAAATTCTGCGACAAAGGTACCTGATAAGAAAAACAAAAGATATGCGTAATGGGACATGTTCACAAATGATTATTGTACGAGACAGACTGGGATTTATAGCATGTGTACAATACACTTCAACAGGACCGTGCTGTGGCAGGAGAGTAACAATAACACAGATGCATCACGTAATTTTTACATTTGAAACCTCGCATTAGCGATCATGTGAACATTCAATTCACAGTGAACTATGTGGGTGAAGTGAACTTCTTTCGTCATGAGCTTCTGAGCATGAACTTTAACTAAAAACTGAATTAGGTCGCGGTCGTATTTATCATAAATGATAGATTTAAACCGATTCCTGGTGCCTCGAGTTTTATTTGGAAGATTTGGCGTCCACGGAATCGCAGATGTATTCAGTTCGCCGCGACCCCTAACTCCGGGGATTTCCGGTTTCAATGTTGTACTCTGTTCACAGACCGTGTTTTGGTACATGGTACAGTGCTCTCCCACGCCATCGCCACAACCGCCGACGATGTTGCTGTGAGTGTGACGAGCATTTGTGAAACCTTGTGAAATATAGTCAATGTCATATAAGATCAACTCACCTGATGTATGAGCAAAAGCCTAAAAGTGAGCTTTAGAGCTGAATTCGTTCCTTTTCTCGGTTCATGATTCACTGAAGCCGTGCATTGTTTCCTAAAATAGGCACGGGGAATTCCCTCCAAAGTACGATGCTGAAGTTATTTTCGTATTCGTTTTCGTATACGTTTTCGTATTCGTTTTCGTATTCGTATTGGAGTCACTGACAGAAATTGTTATTTTTAGTCCAGGTTTCAGGTATGAAACGTGCAATATACGATATTTACTGAGGTTTAAATATTGTGATAATTTGATTCGTAATTTCATCTGCCAAATTTGGTTAAATTTACATAAATTTGCGTTTGTAGATTTCAAAGAATTTTGTTCACTCATTTTATTTGAAAAAAAATACTTAAAATCGGTTGGGATCTGGTAAGGCAGCATCTTCGCTTGCCAATGTCTCTTGACCGGGCAGCTGGATGCACCCCGAAATCAGGTGGTCAGTGCCAAGTAATGGCACTCGTGAGAGCGGATGCAAAGGAGCTGCCCTGGACTGTACTATTGTTTTGCGGGAGGGCAGATTTTTTGAGGCGCTGCAAAACGGGTGACTGTTGAAAGCTATGATGAACGGGGGACTTGTCTAGGACAACCATCTGAATAAAAAAATGTGAAAATTGTTATATCCGGTCATCCTTTTGGACTCACTTTAGAATGATCATATCCATTTACAATTTGTATTTCAAGTATTTTACTTGATTTTGATATGGCTCTACGTAGACCTGAAATAAATTATAATAACAATACAATACAATACTTTACAAAACTCAGGGAGTGCGGTAAGGCAAAAATTACAAAATTGCAAGTTACGACTAAGTTGTACGTGCTGCTACAGGGAAGAAAGTAACATAAATCAATGACAATAGGTAGTTTATCTTTCAGAGTAAAGATGTGAGCAATATTATACATAAAACCGGACCGACCGATAATTCATGTATTACATTCAATCAGGGCTCAAAGTAGCGACCATTTTCAGTCGCATAGGCGACCAAATTTTATGAGATTGCGACTGAATTTTTTTCAAGACATTTCTCCATACCGTATACGTGATCAAATACAACATATATCATATATTCGCTCAGTGTTCACGGAGCATCGTCCTGAAAGGCCACGACCCCAAAATACGCATTGAATAAGCATAGCTAATACTCAAAGGTTTGAGCGCGTTCTCTCCTCTGCACAGCGCTGCCAACGTGTCTGCTGATGTTATCTTGAATGATCTGTCAAAATATCCCATGAATTTAATGATAAATTTTACTACAATCCAATCAAGTATCAGAAGCAGTTTAGTGCTGTCACATCATTTCAAATGAACCAATCATAATCCCAGCATAAAATGTCATCAAAATATAGCTGACAAGGGAAAACAAGCAACCAGTAACTGCAACATGTTTCATGCGTTCACGTGCGTAATAAATATTTGCGTTAGGGATGGACCATTAGACCTTGGGAGGGGGGGGTGGTCACAATGAAATTGTGAAAATTTTTTTTTTACTATTTTAAATTTCTGAAATTTTTTTTTCCAATTGAGATAAGCTGTGCAAATTTTTTTTTCAGAGTAAATTTCAGATTTATACTTTTTTTTAGTTCGTCGCTGTCTGAAGATAAAGAGGGCAAAGATGTGGTGCCAAGCACCACAAGCGGCCACGCAAGTGGTCACGGGGGGGGGGGAGGTCAGGAGAGGGTGTCCCCCCTGCAGTTGGAGCTTTTGAAAAATAGAGATTAAAATGGTGTTATTTGGTGGCACTTGGGGAGTATTTTTGCGGGGGGAGGTCAGGAGGGGGTGTCCCCTCCTGCCGTTGGAGCTTTTGAAAAATAGAGATAAAAATGGTGTAATTTAGTTGCACTTGGGGAGTATTTTTGCGGGGGGTGGTCAGGAGGGGGTGTCCCCTCCTGCTGTTGGAGCTTTTGAAAATAGAGATTGAAATGGTGTTATTTGATGGCACTTGGGGAGTATTTTTGCAGGGGGAGGTCAGGAGGGGGTGTCCCCTCCTGCCGTTGGAGCTTTTGAAAAATAGAGATAAAAATGGTGTTATTTGGTGGCACTTTAGGAGGATTTTTTCGGATTAGACATCTTCCTCTGAAACATGGTCTTCTTGCTCCTCAGTAGCTTCCTATAGTTTTGAAAATTGACTATTTTGGTTTCCTGGCTTCCCTTTCTACTGCGTGGTGAAATGCCTACATTCACCCCACCAAACATCATGCATCTCATGATTTACAATTGATTTTGACAAGCTAAGAAGCTAAAATAAGCTAAATAATATAGTTAAATTTGCATATTTGTGTTTCTTAGAGCAATTGTTGCCCTTTTTGATCAAAACATCTATTTCTCTGTAGCAGCATGTCCAAATTGATTGGATGTGTATAGATGTGTTGAAATTTCAATATTTGTCTTTTAGGGCAATTTATGCCATTCATGGTCAAAAAATCTGTATTCTCTGAAAGGGCTTGTCCAATTTCTTTGAAATTTGCTACACAAAAACGATTATTCATGCAGATTTATTCAGTATTTGCTGTCCAGAAACTTTCAAAGTTCAACCCTTTTGTGTGTTTTTGTGTGGGATTTGTTGGATAGATTGCATTCTACGTAGTGTATTGTTGAATGTCAAACATGTGTTGCTGTTGTTTTTTGAGGCTGTTTTTTGAGAAAAAAGAATTGAAAATGCCTTTTTGAAAAGCAAAATAATACATAATGACTTGATATGTTGTTTTATCATTATTGACGTGTTTCTACTTGTTCACCTATTCTTGCATTCATCATTGCAATAAAATGCTGTGAAAAAAATGAAACTGATGTGGCCTGCATCTGTTTACCTTGATCTTAAAAGGCAAATACAACTTTCTGTCTTGACAACCATACCATAGTTTCAATGTTTTACCTTGTGTACCTGCTTGGTTTGTACGCAGGAAACAAGTAGAAAACAGGCTCTATAATTTCATAATTTTCAAGTGATCAGAATACAAAAGTCCTGAAAAGATAAGATAATCACAACTTCAGTATAAGGGATACAGTCACTCTAAATGTATAAATTAAAATTAAAAATGTGCCGGGAGGATCTACTAAAAATACAGAAAGTTGCTTTCTGTCGGTAAAATCTAAAAAAAATTCAAAATTTTAAAGACTTTTGCAGATTTTTTTTTACGCCTTTGTCTTCTTATTTATTATTTTTTATTTTGCAAACTAGTTTGAAGATTTTTTTTTTCCTAACTTTCTGCTCTGAAAATTTTTTTTTTTCTGTTTTTGACCACCCCCCCCCTCCCAAGATCTAATGGTCCATCCCTTAGTGGCATGTGACCGGCTAGACCATTTCCGGAAATCGTCCATTGGAAAGCAGATCAAAGCATCGATTTCATCAAGCTTGGACTGGATTATCCTGTTTCATAAAGGTTTTGTTTTCAGCTAGATCTAAATAGCAAGCATCTTTGTTGAAATATCATGGCAAATCTGCCGGGTAGCGACTGCAATTATGTAGAACCATGGAGGTAGTAGTAGGGTGGCCAAAGTTTAGCTCAAATGTTGCGACATTATACGCAGCTCACGCACACTGAAAGTGAAATTTGATTTTCGTGAAATTTTAAACGCCATTTTTCTGAAAATAAGTAGCTCAGTTACCGAAAAAATGGATATTTCCAATTGAAATCGATGTATGAGGCAGGTTTCATTAAAAAACTAAAGAAAAAACGATAGAAAAATAGTGTTTTCCTCTCAAAAAATGCCACTTCGTACTGACCAGCCACAGCGCTCGAGTGGTCGCCGCTCATGGCACGCACTTCTGAATCCAGTCAATACCTATTTCGCAACGGAACTGCTTTCGGGCCCTGTGCACGCTGTCATAGAACTGTGAAATTTGGCCAGGAAGTGGCAGACCATCCCATTTACATGTAGTGGTGAGTTTTTGTTATATTCTGGGAATTTTAGCCAGCAAACATGAGGTAAAGTGAGTACGGTAAATTCGGTGTAGATTTTTCCCATTTTGATACATATTTTTGCCATAAAACTTGTAGCATGTTCTTTTTAAACATCATTCCAACATTTCTGTGAAATATGACGAAAATCTGTCCACGAGCACAAGTACGAATCATAAACACAAAACCGTGTTCATTCATAGACCTCAGTACAGTGTGACTCAAGATGGCGGCGGAAGGCAGTCACACTGACACACCATTGACAGCCTAGCCTGCCTGAGGCTGAAGTTAGGGACAGCTATTTCTTACAATTTCATGGCTGAAAATGAACTGCATTAAAAGAAAATTGGCAGTTTAAATTGATTTATTAGAATTGAGTGTTATTAAATAACATTGTGACAAAATTGCATTGTATTGTGAGCTCTAGTTTTAAGTTATGTGAAATCAAAATTCATAAAAACATAAAAATCCATCCATTTTTCGATGGTACGGTGCCGCCGCAATTTTGACTAAGTCAGACAAAATATTTTCAATTTTCAACACTCACAGTTTCAAAATCCAAGACTGTGCATCAGTCAAATCTTGATTTTTCCGTAAATATTGGGTAAATCTGTGCACAAGACACATAGTTTAATGATTCCATGTGAAGTAATAAAAAATTATTGGTTGCCAAACTTGAAGGAATCGGCATACTTTGAAATAATTTTAAAATTTGCCGAAAATTGTCCGCGAAAAAATGGCATTTTTATTGCTTTAAAAATTCATAACTTTTGATTGGATACAGCTATTTGCATAATTTTTTTTTTATTTTTCTTCTTTAACCCCATTCTTGCTAAAAATCCATTTAAACTGTGTGTATAAACAAGAGAAAAAAATGGCTTGGCCACCCTAATAATAGAGAACAGATCATGGATGGGACTGTGGCGATGACCTCAATGACCCGAGCGAGTTCGATACACGCCACAAGTACCGCTGCGATATCACAGCTAGGATTAAATGCGCATATACGTTCGAGTTTTGTTCTCTTGCCTACAAAATATCTCGGCGAAGGTTGATAGTTGCTGCATTTCTATTCAGAGTTTTTGTTGAAAAAAGTAGCTATCTACGGCTAGCTGCTTAATTGGTCCCCCAAAATAGTACTGCTGAAAGTTTGTGGAGTGACCTGCAGAACGGAGTTGTAGAGCGGGCAAACTGTGTAACACTAAAACTGGATCGCACAGTAACAAATGACGGAAACCGATCGAGCCAGTTGCGGCAGCTACTAGACTAGCTGAAGTCTATTTCTCATAGAATACAGGTATTCTCGATATTTCGCGATACAAATTAATTTCCATGCATTCTGGTGTATCTTATCATAACGCAAGTTGATCAACATGTTCTGGCAATGACAGTTGACGCAAACGCAAGGAAAGAAAAAGAGATGGGCCGTACTGAAATAAAGACTCTGACAACAGCTCACACATTATTTAATCTTTATTAGGGAAACAAATGTACCGATCGGGACATAGGTCTATGATACCATTTTATTCATCTCGTTTTCTTTTATGACGCTTTCCCACATCATATGAGATGATATTTTCTTTGCGACAGCAGTCTAAATGTAGCATGTCATCGACTTAGGGGCATGCGATAACGTTGAGCCCTGCATTCACTGTCGTTATGACGATCACTTTCTCAGAGATAACAGTTTAAAACAAGAAAATTACCTTTTAAGTTTACAACTCGTCAAATTGGGCGGGTCAGCTAAATTTCCATTATCGATACTAATGATGTCAACAGAATGTTTAAGTAGGTTGTTGTGATAAAGTTAATACGAAAACGAATACGAATACGAATACGAAAATGATGTTTGTTTAAAAAATCTTTCCTCCAAAGACTACTACTGGCCCACAGGCGCTAATAGCTTGGTAGTCTGCTAAATAGATCGATTTTCGGCTCGATCTATCGATCCCGTGGTCAGTATGCCCGCCACTGTAACCTAGTGAGTATTTTGGTTACAATGGCGCGCATATCGACTACGGGATCGAACCGAAAATCGATCTATTCAACAGACTACCCAGCTAAGGAGTGCCTGTGTACTGGCCGTTTGTTTTTAAAATCTCTCCTCTAATTATAGCAACGATATCTTTCAATCTAGGGCCTAAAAAGATTGGATCTTTTTCAACTTACATTCTCAAATATTGAAGTATTGATATGTTGTCATATAAAAAGCACTTTAAGTTCTGTAAAGGCAGAACTTTCATATTATACGTGCGAAATTTGGACTAAAAATAAAAAATTTTGTCAGTGACTCCAATACGAATACGAATACGAATACGAAAACGAATACGAAAACGAATACGAAAATAACTTCAGCATCGTATTTCGCACGTATAATATGAAAGTTCTGCCTTTACAGAACTTAAAGTGCTTTTTATATGACAACATATCAATACTTCAATATTTGAGAATGTAAGTTGAAAAAGATCCAATCTTTTTAGGCCCTAGATTGAAAGATATCGTTGCTATAATTAGAGGAGAGATTTTAAAAACAAACGGCCAGTACACAGGCACTCCTTAGCTGGGTAGTCTGTTGAATAGATCGATTTTCGGTTCGATCTATCGATCCCGTAGTCGATATGCGCGCCATTGTAACCAAAATACTCACTAGGTTACAGTGGCGGGCATACTGACCACGGGATCGATAGATCGAGCCGAAAATCGATCTATTTAGCAGACTACCAAGCTATTAGCGCCTGTGGGCCAGTAGTAGTCTTTGGAGGAAAGATTTTTTAAACAAACATCATTTTCGTATTCGTATTCGTATTCGTTTTCGTATTAACTTCTATCACAACAACCTACTTAAACATTCTGTTGACATCATTAGTATCGATAATGGAAATTTAGCTGACCCGCCCAATTTGACGAGTTGTAAACTTAAAAGGTAATTTTCTTGTTTTAAACTGATATCTCTGAGAAAGTGATCGTCATAACGACAGTGAATGCAGGGCTCAACGTTATCGCATGCCCCTAAGTCGATGACATGCTATATTTAGACTGCTGTCGCAAAGAAAATATCATCTCATATGATGTGGGAAAGCGTCATAAAAGAAAACGAGATGAATAAAATGGTATCATAGACCTATGTCCCGATCGGTACATTTGTTTCCCTAATAAAGATTAAATTAATGTGTGAGCTGTTGTCAGAGTCTTTATTTCAGTACGGCCCATCTCTTTTTCTTTCCTTGCGTTTGCGTCAACTGTCATTGCCAGAACATGTTGATCAACTTGCGTTATGATAAGATACACCAGAATGCATGGAAATTAATTTGTATCGCGAAATATCGAGAAATACCTGTATTCTATGAGAAATAGACTTCAGCTAGTCTAGTAGCTGCCGCAACTGGCTCGATCGGTTTCCGTCATTTGTTACTGTGCGATCCAGTTTTAGTGTTACACAGTTTGCCCCGCTCTACAACTCCGTTCTGCAGGTCACTCCACAAACTTTCAGCAGTACTATTTTGGGGGACCAATTAAGCAGCTAGCCGTAGATAGCTACTTTTTTCAACAAAAACTCTGAATAGAAATGCAGCAACTATCAACCTTCGCCGAGATATTTTGTAGGCAAGAGAACAAAACTCGAACGTATATGCGCATTTAATCCTAGCTGTGATATCGCAGCGGTACTTGTGGCGTGTATCGAACTCGCTCGGGTCATTGAGGTCATCGCCACAGTCCCATCCATGATCTGTTCTCTACTACTAGGGTGGCCAAGCCATTTTTTTCTCTTGTTTATACACACAGTTTAAATGGATTTTTAGCAAGAATGGGGTTAAAGAAGAAAAATAAAAAAAAAATTATGCAAATAGCTGTATCCAATCAAAAGTTATGAATTTTTAAAGCAATAAAATGCCATTTTTTCGCGGACAATTTTCGGCAAATTTTAAAATTATTTCAAAGTATGCCGATTCCTTCAAGTTTGGCAACCCATAATTTTTTATTTACTTCACATGGAATCATTAAACTATGTGTCTTGTGCACAGATTTACCCAATATTTACGGAAAAATCAAGATTTGACTGATGCACAGTCTTGGATTTTGAAACTGTGAGTGTTGAAAATTGAAAATATTTTGTCTGACTTAGTCAAAATGCGGCGGCACCGTACCATCGAAAAATGGATGGATTTTTATGTTTTTTATGAATTTTGAATTCACATAACTTAAAAACTAGAGCTCACAATACAATGCAATTTTGTCACAATGTTATTTAATAACACTCAATTCTAATAAATCAATTTAAACTGCCAATTTTCTTTTAATGCAGTTCATTTTCAGCCATGAAATTGTAAGAAATAGCTGTCCCTAACTTCAGCCTCAGGCAGGCTAGGCTGTCAATGGTGTGTCAGTGTGACTGCCTTCCGCCGCCATCTTGAGTCACACTGTACTGAGGTCTATGAATGAACACGGTTTTGTGTTTATGATTCGTACTTGTGCTCGTGGACAGATTTTCGTCATATTTCACAGAAATGTTGGAATGATGTTTAAAAAGAACATGCTACAAGTTTTATGGCAAAAATATGTATCAAAATGGGAAAAATCTACACCGAATTTACCGTACTCACTTTACCTCATGTTTGCTGGCTAAAATTCCCAGAATATAACAAAAACTCACCACTACATGTAAATGGGATGGTCTGCCACTTCCTGGCCAAATTTCACAGTTCTATGACAGCGTGCACAGGGCCCGAAAGCAGTTCCGTTGCGAAATAGGTATTGACTGGATTCAGAAGTGCGTGCCATGAGCGGCGACCACTCGAGCGCTGTGGCTGGTCAGTACGAAGTGGCATTTTTTGAGAGGAAAAACACTATTTTTCTATCGTTTTTTCTTTAGTTTTTTAATGAAACCTGCCTCATACATCGATTTCAATTGGAAATATCCATTTTTTCGGTAACTGAGCTACTTATTTTCAGAAAAAATGGCGTTTAAAATTTCACGGAAATCAAATTTCACTTTCAGTGTGCGTGAGCTGCGTATAATGTCGCAACATTTGAGCTAAACTTTGGCCACCCTACTACTACCTCCATGGTTCTACATAATTGCAGTCGCTACCCGGCAGATTTGCCATGATATTTCAACAAAGATGCTTGCTATTTAGATCTAGCTGAAAACAAAAACCTTTATGAAGCAGGATAATGCAGTCCAAGCTTGATGAAATCGATGCTTTGATCTGCTTTCCAAAGGACGATTTCCGGAAATGGTCTAGCCGGTCACATGCCACTAACGCAAATATTCATTACGCACGTGAACGCATGAAACATGTTGCAGTTACTGGTTGCTTGTTTTCCCTTGTCAGCTATATTTTGATGACATTTTATGCTGGGATTATGATTGGTTCATTTGAAATGATGTGACAGCACTAAAACTGCTTCTGATACTTGATTGGATTGTAGTAAAATTTATCATTAAATTCATGGGATATTTTGACAGATCATTCAAGATAACATCAGCAGACACGTTGGCAGCGCTGTGCAGTGGAGAGAACGCGCTCAAACCTTTGAGTATTTGCTATACTTATTCAATGCGTATTTTGGGGTCGTGGCCTTTCAGGACGATGCTCCGTGAACACTGAGCGAATATATGATATAGTTGTATTTGATCACGTATACGGTATGGAGAAATGTCTTGAAAAAATTCAGTCGCAATCTCATAAAATTTGGTCGCCTATGCGACTGAAAATGGTCGCTACTTTGAGCCCTGATTGAATGTAATACATGAATTATCGGTCGGTCCGGTTTTATGTATAATATTGCTCACATCTTTACTCTGAAAGATAAACTACCTATTGTCATTGATTTATGTTACTTTCTTCCCTGTAGCAGCACGTACAACTTAGTCGTAACTTGCAATTTGTAATTTTTGCCTTACCGCACTCCCTGAGTTTTGTAAAGTATTGTATTGTATTGTTATTATAATTTATTTCAGGTCTACGTAGAGCCATATCAAAATCAAGTAAAATACTTGAAATACAAATTGTAAATGGATATGATCATTCTAAAGTGAGTCCAAAAGGATGACCGGATATAACAATTTCACATTTTTTATTCAGATGGTTGTCCTAGACAAGTCCCCCGTTCATCATAGCTTTCAACAGTCACCCGTTTTGCAGCGCCTCAAAAAATCTGCCCTCCCCGCAAAACAATAGTACAGTCCAGGGCAGCTCCTTTGCATCCGCTCTCACGAGTGCCATTACTTGGCACTGACCACCTGATTTCGGGGTGCATCCAGCTGCCCGGTCAAGAGACATTGGCAAGCGAAGATGCTGCCTTACCAGATCCCAACCGATTTTAAGTATTTTTTTTCAAATAAAATGAAGTGAACAAAATTCTTTAAAATCTACAAATGCAAATTTATGTAAATTTAACCAAATTTGGCAGATGAAATTACGAATCAAATTATCACAATATTTTAACCTCAGTAAATATCGTATATTGCACGTTTCATACCTGAAACCTGGACTAAAAATAACAATTTCTGTCAGTGACTCCAATACGAATACGAATACGAAAACGAATACGAAAACGAATACGAAAATAACTTCAGCATCGTGTGCGAAATTTGGACTAAAAATAAAAAATTTTGTCAGTGACTCCAATACGAATACGAATACGAATACGAAAACGAATACGAAAACGAATACGAAAATAACTTCAGCATCGTTCCAAAGTGAGCTATTAGCATATTTGTTTGTTTGCTACATACCTCCTTTCTCTTTCCGGTACGCTCATCCGCGCCGAGACTCATTCTCAAATTTATTGCTGCACATTATTTTTGCCCTTCAAATTTAGGTCAACTGAAAGTCGTTGAAACAAACTGAAAATATTACGCTCTAACGTATATTTTTGGTATAATATTTAGAGCATTTCAAACAAAGATTTTCGCGACTTGTATTTTAGTATGCGAACGAGCCTGATAGAGGTCAGGACTGTCCTTTTACGTCACAACTCCACCCACTCTCGAACCAGAGTTCTTATCGCGCGTACGCTAATAAGTATCTCTGGCACAGGCAGATTAATATTCATGTGACCTCGAGGTCATTGGAACGTCAATGAACTACTTTTTTACCTGTCGCGCACTGTATCTATGGTATTGCCACAGTAACGCGCGGCAGTTGGAATTCGTTCCAGCACGCGCACAGTTATCTACAAATTCAAATAAAAACGCCATTTTCTCTTTTCAGTGTTTATTTATTGTTCTTTCTTGAGTATTCATATATACGGCCATGATAAATAACTTCGAGTGCAGGAGGGGTCACAATTCAAGAAAATACATCATCAGCAGACGATACAGGGGATTCGCCCAAAGGTCAGAAAAGGTCAAAGCCTTGTTTCTTCCGAATAATTACACTATTTAAAAGAAGTTCCAATGGTAATTATATTTTTCCAGTTCGTGTTTTGCTATAAACTTATAGTAATTAGTTTTCAAACCGATGAACATTTTGCATCGAGGATGGACTTTGTATTTCGGCGAGTTCGTCTCGGTGTCGGTTTTAGAGCTGACTTCCGGTTTGCGGATCGGTATGTGGTGATTTACCACGTAAACAGGACACCTGTGGCAGAGTCACTTATCGCCGAATCGAACACATCAGGAATTGTGGGTAATACGCGATAAGATGACTCTGCCTGGAGATTGAACTCCACCGAGAGATCTCCTCCGGCCCGGATCCAATACGTGATCCAATACCAGGCACGATTCTACGCTACGTACGCGTGGAGGGACCGTGGCGTACAGGATGGCTACCAACAGTGCTGATATTGCTAAAGAAGTGGCAATTCAAGGAGAAAGCGATAATCGCATCGATGGCGCAAAAGAGGAGATAAAGCGACCGCAGTTTGGCTCCAGGTATCTGAAAGATCCAAGTAAAGTGTTTGAACATAACGCATGGTAAGTAAATGTCGTACGTAGAAAGTTGCTGACGTCCGGCTTGGACGTCCGGTCACTATGCGAAGATAATTTGGACACCGAGATGTTCTTTTATGGTATCATAGAACTTCAGCATATTCCCCAGATGTGCTTGGGACAACGTTTTCTCTAGTGTGATGCCATCTTTTAACTCTACCGCGACAGGAATGATTGATTGCAGGGATTTGGTTGATTTCGCACTGTGTGAGACTTCAGTCACAAGTGGGATGGAGGGGAGGAATCGGAGCAATTGTGAAATTATGAGATCATAATGGTATTTTAGATATTCACTCAATGCCTTGACCCCTCCAAAAAACATCAAAAAGTCAGACAGATCTATACCTCTGGATAGTCAGAATTTTTGCTTTGTTTCTTGTTTCGAGCATGGAGGTAGAAAGGTCTCTTCCTACCTCCATGATCCCAAGGGCTTGCGGTTGAATTATTCATTTGTTTCACGGTCCCTCCACCGTGTTTGTTTTTACTTTTTTTTTATTTTTAGGTATTCACAACAATACCGACCACAATACATTTCAGATTCCCCCTTTGCATGGTCACAAAATTTCAAGCCCCTTCCCTTTATATGCCTCTCAAGCCCAAAACCTACCCTAAAAAATTACTATGATATCTCAAAATATTCATTTACAGGTCAGTACATTGGCTTATGATATTATTTCCACTTGTCTCTAGTCCAATGTATCAATAAGCACACAACCAAAGTCATTACCATGTACCATCTACATGCCTTGGAATTTCTACCTAGTCAGGTCATAATAACACTGGGCAAAGTATTTGCATCCCCATCATCACAATGGCAAAACCAAGAAATCGAAAGAAGGGTGGTACAAACAAACCCACTTGTGCAAATGCACACAAAAATCTGTGCATTCTCATACGCATTTGTACATAGCTCCTTTTTGTACTATGATTGTGTGATCCCTTGTGTAGAATATTGCACATCCTTTTATTCCAGAGTAAAACCATTAGCCATCATGTCTCCCCGTCATATGTGTTCATATGAACTATGTAGGCATAATCATGACCCTTTGTTGTAAAATTTTTATAAAAATATGGATAGTAAATATAATTAATACATTTATAAACATGTAGATTATTCCTCAAAAAATCAAATCCTGAAACACACTAACAAGTGACACAAATGTTTGGAATGTACATAGAAGTTAGAACATCTGCGGCAGGACAGCAGACTGTATGCTAAACAGACTGTATGCTAAATTTCCTCAACAAAATCTTGTTTTATTCAGGGATAATGTTCAGTGGGATGAAGAACAAGAAGAGGTTGCCAGGAAAAAAGTTGCTGAAAACTCAGAACTTTTCATCCAGGAAGAGCAAAGAGGTCTGTGGAATTTATGAACTTTTCTTTCTGTTGTAATGTAGTTGAAGAGCCAGTAGCTGTAACTGTTGGTAAATTTTTTTCATTATTTTTGTTGCGTTTGTCAAGTGCAAGTTCTTGTTCTACAACACAAAGCATATTGAAACCAAAACTATACACTGGTATTGTTTACATTGGAATTCTAGTCTGGATCAGAATTCATTTGTCAACAATATCAAATACAGGCCAAGTTGGCAAGCTCAACACTGTATCTCGACATGCAAATAGGGAGTAGAATAAGAAACACTGACATTAAAAAGAAAAATATTGAAAAAAACATTATCTAATGTAACAGCTTCTGGCCCTTTTAATGCTCCGATGTCAACCATATGTACATCAGAGAATGGACTGAGAGATTCAGGCTTGTGAGGGCGCTCTAGCCCCTCCTAACCAAACCACAGGAGCATCCTGTCATGATTGGATCTTTCAATGTAATTACAGTTAACGTTTAAAGAATTGTTTCTTTGATCATAGATTTTATTACCACACTATCTGGTCAGTATAATGAAACTCTCACACTACAAACAAGAGAGAGAGAGAGAGAGAGAGGGAAGAGAATGTGGACTAGATAACATCCCACAATTTGATAGCTTTTCTTTTGCCATTAACCTCAATCACACACCTTTGACTTGTGTAAAATAATTGATTCAATGGAATTGTAAAGTACTGCAGTCATAGGGAGGACTTAAACAGTTATGTGTAGAGCATTCTCAATTACTGTCTTTAAGCTGAACCGTCTATCCCTTGTTTATCACAAACATATAGAAATATCTGAAGTCACAGCAAAGATCTCAGACTGTCTATGTTCATCCACACACATTTGTATCAAGGGCATTCATAACTACCCTGAGTCATCATCTTTATTCAGATCAGATATTAAGATCAGGCAATTTCCAGAAAAGCAAATAAATGCCAAAGTGCACATTTCCCACTTTTATTCATCTAGTATCAAACAAACACATACACTGAATGACTGTAAAAATGAATTTTTCATATCCACTAGGAACATCCTAATGTTAGGAAAATTTCATGGGCCCAATATTATTTTGTACATTGATGATACTGGTATCAGTCAATCTAGTGGTTTTATTTCTTCTCATATAAATGTAATGTTACTATTAATATTTGCCTTGAGGTAATCATATGTTCCTCCAAGCTCAAAGGTTTAAACTTTCACTGATACCAGTGCTTCATTCGAGGGAAAAAATAACTTATTTACATTCATGGAAACAAAATGGTGAAAACTTGATTTTATCCACAGACTTCAACATGAGTCCATGTGAGCACCAGACCAGCAAAACATGTTGTAAAACATTTAATCTCTGAAAATCAGTCACATAGGTGTATTCTACCCTTTGCCTTGTGTATTTGAACATAAAATTTTAGAACCACAAGTGTTATTATAAGCATTCTGGAACAGAGTGATTTTTCAGCACATGCAAAGACAAATGGCAGCATTTGCCTGTCAGAAATACTGTACCGTACATGACTGTGTTATTTGTATGTGAGATAAACTGGTGTCACGTCAATTCATACTCAATTTATGTCGTCTCTTTTCTCTTTTTTAACAGAGAAGTATGAATCAGATGCAGACCAGTACTGGAATGACTTCTACACTCAACACCAGAATAGATTCTTTAAAGACAGACACTGGCTTTTTACAGAGTTTCCAGAGTTAGCTCCTGAGCCAAACACAGTCAATTCAAATGATACAGAAGCTGGACTTTCATCAGTTAAGGACACTCATCAACGTGCAAATGCAATTGCAGAAGTTAACCTCAAAGAGGGAAAGATAAAAGAGGATTTTCCAGGATCCAGTGCTAGTACCAGGATATTAGAAGTTGGGTGCGGTGTAGGAAACACTGTGTTCCCAATACTCCAAACCAACAAGTAAGTTTTCATCCTCCTCATCACTTTAAGTGCCACTGAGCATGGTCACTTTGGATATCAGGCGCTATATTAATTGTTAGATGATGGTAGATAAGTTCTGTGTTTGATGTGCCCCGATAAGTAAGTAATGTGGCCCATAACTCCCCCCCCCCCCCCCCCCACGACTTGTTACTCTTGTAACACCCTCCTCTCAAACTAGTCACTATTTTGAGAAAGGCAGTTCATGCATCTAGCTGTCATCAGTCTGTACAGGGAAGAGTTGAACTGAACAATCTTATTTCAAAACAATCTCCAAAGCCATCTTTTTGTAAATCTTTCTTTAAAGAACTTTTGTTTTTCATATGCAATGTTTTGACTCCTTCAATGTAAATGTATGTACTCATAAATCATGGTACAAACAAATACCTATAGACCTTGAATGCTGATAATCCACAAATTTGACTTATCATGTATTGGTAGAGACTTAAGGGGAGGGGGGTTATAGAAAGACAATATATTTATCAACAAGAAAGTTGCACAGTTGCAGACGGGATGACCCAATCTTCTCAATCATGGCTGCAGTCCATTGAAAGTGAAGAAATACTACTAGTACCATACATCAGCAAAGTTTTTTATAGTGTCATTTTTGTGGCAGTGTAAATCGTCAGTTAGTAAGTCATGTGCTCCAATATCTACGCCTTCCATGTCTTGCCCTACAATATATTACTGTCACTACTGAGATGGCTATACAGTGAAAAACTTCAATATACCACAAGCAGGAATTATATTAAATCATGGAGCCACTGGAATCCTGTAGACTATGATCTCAAGACATCAGAATGGACATGAATATATCTCACCCTGGTCCCAGTAAACCAACACAATTCTGTTGCCACCTGCAGGTTGAAAGTTCTCTGTATAGTGTAATATCCATGTATCCCAAACCGTAGAATTCATGCATCAGCCATGCATGGATGAATTCAAGATTTCCTAAGGAGTAGAGCAGTGTGGTTTCCATCTTAGACAAGCATTTTGAATAAGCAATAAAGGTTAGACTGCAGTTTCATCCATTATTAAATATATATATTTTTTTAAATTATTTGCATTGCAGTGACCCGGGCCTGTTTGTTTATTGCTGTGATTTCTCCAGTACTGCCATCGACTTGGTCAAGGTAAATGTAGATGCTGCAATTTCCAAGTAATGATGCTGTTGCACCACACGAATTTGACATAGAATTGTGGTTGTTGAAGTTGTATTCTGTGATTTTATTGAAAGGTGCATTGACAAGACTGAAGAGCGGTGGGCCCCATGTTAGACTGTTGTACAATTCAACACTATCCTAGGGGTATATGTGTATTTACTTGATACCAAAGACACCCTCAGACAAACGCTGATTAATGACATAAGAAAGATGGGCCAAGTGCTCTTCGGGTTTACCAATGCATTTTTTCGCATTACTGAATCATCTTTATTTCTTTGTTTACCAGTCTTTTTCCAGTCAATTACATTTAGACATTTAGACATATATCACTATTTCACTATTAAAGATTGCGTTTTATATTCAGATTTACAGCATTATGCAAATGATTTCTGCTGATTTGGTACCCATTGAGTTTCAATGACATATGGCAGTCAATGTTGATTATTATCTTGAATTTGTCACTTGATATAAATGTACTATAAGCATACAATTGAATTAAATTGTCAAATCATGAAAATCTATCAACTGTTAATTGTCCACACTGATATTACAGAATGTCACAGCTGATTCACAAAAAGACATAAAACCTTTGTATTTCTGCTACAGAGTCATGCTGACTACAGTACCAAACGATGACATGCATTTGTTTGTGATATTGTCGGTGATGTAGCAGTTTTGCCATTTTCAGAAAAACAGTCTGGACATCATAGTTCTTATATTTGAGTTGTCAGCTGTCCACTCACACAGACAAGTACGTGATACACTACTCATTACAGGGTCTGTGTTCCTTAACTTTGTCAGTCTGTTTGTTGATTTGTTCCTGCATTATGGCCACAATGTCATGGAATGACATTCTGACAATCATGAGAATCACCACAGATGTCTGTGGAATCATGGATGAAAATTTTCAATAAACAAATTCACAGAGCCAGAAAGGTCACAGGGTCATAATTCCATCACAGAAGAAAATCACCACAAAATGAACAGGGCCCTCATTGATTTAATATTTTTTTTGTTGAATACAACATTCTCAAGAATTCTCAGTTGTGTAATGTTTCATATATATGATTCGCAGTTCAATAAACTGAATGGCAATGTATTAAACTATAGATAGATATTTGAACAGTGTCACTCTCAGTTCACTACATTTCCTGCTGGTTATGAAGTTGCCAACTTTTGGCGGGAAGATGGTTTCACCTTGTTAATTGAAACATATTTTCATTTGGCTGGTTTTGCTAGTACAGCACTAGATTCTACGGTTTTCCAAAGAATTTCACTTGGATATACTAATCCAGCAGAAAATCAAAAAGCAATAATAGCACATTTCAATCCTATCAAACAATGATTTTACAGTATCAAAAATATACTGAATGTCTGATCTGTTCAACTTGATGTGTGTATCACAGCAATCCAATCCCATAGGTGTTGTAACAGTGATTTCAGTCAGTGCCGGCAGCAGTAGTCATGGGTACTTACAATTTGAGCTTTTTCTCCATAATTTCTTGAATGGGAGAGCCATGTTAATCAAAACTAATTATCCGGAGAAATTTCCTTCTGTTCAGTGTGTTAATTGTTGTCTGTAGTGTTAATATTTCAGCTTGAGTTATGACATGGATGCTGGTTCATTTTATTTACAGCTTTTTGAACTAGATATCTCTAATTCCGAACGTTCAGTGAGACAAACCGTATTGACTTGTGCCCTGAATTATCTGTTGAAAAGTCTGAGTGAAATTAGTAAAATAAGTCTGGCAAAGGTAGAACTTTAAAGGAAGGATTCATAGCCTACCAAAGTTGTCACACATTTTTTCTGTCTTTATCCCAGAATGCAGTCAGCTATTGATAGACTGTGCAGCCATCTGAAGCCCGGTGGACTTTTGTTATTTCGGGATTATGGACGATACGACATGGCGCAACTCAGGTTTAAAAAAGGTCAGTGGGATTCCAATCATTCTACGTTAAATGCCTTCATTTCCCGGAAATAGTCAGAGCAAGGAGTTAGCTGAAGTCTCATGTCAAGTGATGACTAGAGTTTACCTTCTGACTACTAAATTTAGTGGGCAATAATCACACTAGCCTTTGAAGTCTTAATATGATGATTATCCATTGTATGAGGGCGCTTCTACACTTGTTTTGAGTGTTGGAGCGCCCTCATACAACAGACCCAAATATACTCATGTTTAATACCATGGAGATTCATATGTACCATAAAAATAATAACCAGACATGGACATATGTCAGGAGGCAAGATTTATAGTTAATGACTGATTTTAACCCGTGTCTGATTCTGGTACACCTGAGTGGCACGTTTATTTGGCTACATGCCAATTTACAAATATTGTACTCAGGTGTACAGTAAGTCCCTATCCTATTGAAAACACCAGGGATGTACCAAAGTATCTAGTGATCAGAGGACAATAGTCATGTGGTACAAGAGCATTTTATACAATTGCAACATGAATGTGATCTGAAGCATGGGATAGGTTTTCTAAATGTATAGTTTATAGGTCAACAGGTTGAACTCAACAAACCAAAATCTAATAAAATCGTACTGTACAGTTTTCAATATTTGTCCATGATAGTGTATGTGTTAAATTAACATTTATTGGCATAGTATCTTCCTGAAATATGCATACATGGGTATCTCCTACTGTTGTCTTTTGGCAATCAAAATATGTAAAGTGTATATCCTATCACATGAAGGGTTTCTGCTCATCATGTGTGACCAGCATAATAGCAATAACCAGTTTCAATATTTTCTTACAAAATATTCAAAATTCTCTTGTCTATTGCATGTACTGCCGAATGAAAGCTACAATACTTGGACTGCATTTTACATTGCAGAACATCTGTTTTTGCCGAATAAAAAAATTTAGCATGCAGCAGTGGAGTATTTTGATGGGGTATTACCACAATACAATCACTCATGTATAAGCAGTAAATATTTCTCTCACTGTGTACTATTGATTTCTCTATCTGCAGGTCGCTGTTTATCTGATAATTTCTATGTCAGAGGTGACGGTACCAGGGTGTATTTCTTCACGCAGGGTAAGACTGGTGATCAGATACTAACACAACACTCAGTACCATAAATCACTGACAAGTGCCTCGACTTGATCAGTGGATAATTCTATAGTAACAACTATCTCTCCTCAGTCGTATGTTGGAACATATAATTGAAATGAGTACACAACTACATTTGTGAACCATATGTTGTATTGAAACATGAAATTTGAGAAGTAATAAACATAAAGTACATTGGACAGC
Source organism: Ptychodera flava (assembly GCF_041260155.1). Lineage (NCBI taxonomy): Eukaryota > Metazoa > Hemichordata > Enteropneusta > Ptychoderidae > Ptychodera > Ptychodera flava. The sequence continues at coordinate 407,264 of NW_027248410.1, forward strand.
AATGAAGTAGAAATTAAAGAATAAAATCGATCAACAGTTCAAAGGATAAATACTGGACTTTTTGCAGGAGAGCAAGAACCAATTAAAGTGGTTATTCTATGTAAGGACTTAATTTGCAATCTCATTGTATATTCATTCAAAATTATTGCAGTGCTCTTAACACTGCTAAAACCGGTAAAATTCTTTTTTGTGTGTCTTCTTTCCACCCAGTGTATTTTGTTGTCTGTATTAAAGGTACTTTAAATTTCACAAAATGGTAATCTCTTGATACAAAAAACATGTTTCTAAACTCATTCAAAATATGCTATGAGAATGAAAAGTGGCCTGAGATCTTTTTTCAAAATCAATGAAACCCTTCTCTGAATTTTCTAAGCATCGAGACGTTGTCAGGAAGCAACATGTATTTGTGCATGTAGAATTGAATTATGGGTAATCAATATGTATAGGTGTATTTAGAATTGAATTGTGGGTAATGTGGCACATCACCTTATCAATCAATAATGAACAAGTGATCAAATACTGAAATGACTCATTGTATTTTCGTGATCTTTTTTATTTTGCAGATGAACTGGGGACAATGTTTACATCAGCAGGGTTGGTAGAAGAGCAGAATTCCATTGATAGGAGATTACAAGTCAATCGTGGACGTCAGCTCACCATGTACCGCGTTTGGATACAGTGTAAATTCAGGAAGCCAATCAAATCATAGCGTTCATTTCAGCGGTCAGGCATGAAATTTACTATTTATTTGAACTCAATGAGTGTCATGTCTTTGGCGTGGTTGACAAAGCTCATAATTAGCTGGTTTGAAAAACAGTTTGTCAAAATCACGGCTACCTAGCTATACCATTTACATTACGTCAGAATAAATGTGCATTTTATCCAGCTTGATGCCCCATTGTCTTTTTAAAAACGAATGTACTTGTTTTTTGGACAATAATAAAGAGAATTCTGAACTCTGTGATTAACTCCTTAGAATGTTTCCGAACTGAAAGGTTACAAGTGTGGACTGTGTATGAATGACTGTTCAGGGATTAGGAAACTGCACACCTATTAATATTTTCCACGGGTGAAGTGCAGGCTTAACAGGACAATTTGACATTTTTCCTCCCAAACCATGTCAAATTCCCCACCCACCTACAAAATATGTCAAATACCAATGGGTGGGGGAAAATAGAGGTTGCATGTAGATAATTAAGGACATAACATCAGTCAAAATTCGAGATGCTGTGCTTATCTTGGCTATCAAATTCCCCTTTCCCATGACACAATTTGCAGTCAATTTCCCCTGTTGCCCTGCAATGCCCCGGTGGAAAACACTGATTGGTGCTTTAGGCTTGTGAATATAAAAACAGCAAATGGCAAACTGTTGAATGTGCAGCACAAATTACAGGTGTCAAGTCTTGGCTGCTTCAGAGAACCATGCGACTTTTGAACACAGAGGTCCTAGTCAATTGATGCTACAAGGTCACATACCTGATTAATGGCTATTAAGTCTGGGACCTCTCCTTGGTTATAGTGTACACTACGCTTCCACCAAAACCTAGCACCTAGGTTTCAGTTGGAGCGTAGCATACACCGTAACCAAGGAGTGGCCCTAGACTGATGGCTGTACAGCCTACAACTACCGGTAGTTTGGCAGGGTAACACAATGCTTAAAAGATAATTACTTTGATACAATCAAATGATAAACAAACAAGATGAAGTAGATCTTTAATGATGAGAGTGCAAGGAAAAGACAAGACACAAGGTAAAAGAAAGACATCAAAGTAACATTCACAAACGCATTATGATCTTGAAGTGAATTCACACCCTTAAAATTTAAGGCAATTAATTCATGCCTTTAAACTAGAACTGTCACGTTTTTGCACAAACTTTCCTCAAGGAAACCTTAATAATATTATTTGAGCATCATAAGATAATGTTTGTACTGATGAGACAAATTACTTAAAATTTACTGATATTTGAAATTCAAAATGGACGCTCTTCCCAATATTAACCAAAATTTACTGGCCCGGTTATGAAAGCCAACAGCCTTTTGAGCTGAGAGCAGTGGCTTTGCTCATCCCAGGCAGAATTAAATTTCCCATTTGTAAGAAAGGTCACTGTGCTGGGTTGATGAAAAGCTCACACAAAAACTGTAGGACAGTTCACATTACTCCAATGCTCATGAGCACCATAAAAAATAATCAGATTGCAGAACATCACCTGATCTTGTCTTCTCTGCAGACAACATAAACATAGACAACTACATCAGTAATGTCAAGTTTTCTGCAATTTTCAGAATGATAATGCTCACGATGTATTTTAAATACACATTACAAAGGACTTTTCGACCTTATATCACTTTAACAACTGGATAGTTGATCATATTACAAGAAAAATTATTATACCAACAAATCCACACACTCTGTTACTGTACCGCCACATGTCTTACACAAAATCTCAGTAGACTTTCCCAGTTGTGTATCAAGTCTACAAGAGATATCTTACTGATTTCCTTGCAGAAAAATGGTCTTTATCTAAAGTACATGATTTTGATGGCATGAATTGGGCAGTAAATTTGACGATCTGCAGAAATATTCCATAAAACACACCTATATCTTATCTATGTACTTATTTGTTTACTTATTTAGTTAAATACTTATTTTGTTTGTTATGCGCATGATGGGATTCTGACAATGGAAATTATTTCAATCATTTGACAAAATATGTAGATGCATGATATTTGCTTTCAAATTTTGCCTTTTTTTTTTGAAGAGCAGGAAGCTTAAATTTACCTGGCATAAGTAATGTTTAGAGAAATTTATGAAGTGTGTGGGAAACCTGTGTCACAAGGGAAGTTCTGAAAAAACTTTTTTGTTTTTATTCAAACACAAGAAGGAGATCCACACTTAATTGCCGCAGTAGTGCATGAATAGGTTGTGATCATGTGGCTGAACATAATAGCTATGAAACAATGTTTGGCCAAGTATCGCGACAAGCGTATGTTTTCTAAGCCAATCAAACAGCAATGTCTTGTTCTGTTGTATTGCTTTCACAGCACAGTGCAGAAAACATTGGAAATTTAAAAAAGCTACATATCATGACAAAAATTCTAATTAAAATATAGGGAAATTGCCTCATCGATTTGCATTCCAGCTTTCTTCAGAAAGTCCTTCGCTACTTCATCATCAGTCACACCAGTAAATTCCTTGAACTGTTCAATTTGCGCTTTGAGGACCTTGTCAACTGGATCATCCTCAATGTAACCTCTCAGCACTGAGCTCACATTGTTATTTGATGCCAGTGATGGCTCCAAATCTGCCCCAAAAGGTGGTCCTCTAGCAGTGATACCTATGGAAAAAAATTATATGTTGAATAATTTGTAATATCACTGAATGAACAATTTAGAGAAACATGGCCACCACTGAACAATGCCAATAACAGTTGAATTGTAGGGCTGTTAGTAATATATTATAGCTTTGCGAATATCAGTGAATTTTGTGATGTCATGCACTCAGATTATTACTGATACTGTATCCTATTATCCAGCATTGTGGTCCAAGCTGTTTTCTATATCTACAAATTCACTAGCATTGCCAAAACTTAAAAATAATAGCAATAATGTACCCCTCCCCACCCATAATGGTCTCAAGCAAACTCTGCACTCCATAATGTCCTCTGCTTCGCCTTATACATTTTGTCATGCAAAGTTTGCCTTTGTCCATTATGGATTTGGAGGGGGTATATTATTGCTTTAAATATAGCACCCTATGAAAGGCAAAAATTTTGTTTGAGTTTCATTCACTCTGCACCTGTGTTTAACACTTCAGTTTTTTGTCAAAGCCCTATGACATGTAATTTTATGGTTTCCATTGGTTGTATCAAGGTGCCATATTTTCATCATTCTTTATGTAGAACTTTTGAAAGTGTTTCAAAGTTTCTTCAGATGTAATGTTAAATGACAGAAGTGTGATCTCATTTTGAAACCAGCTCTGATGCTGTATTTTGGTAGCTGGACCACGGTTGATTACCTTTTGATGCAAGTCAAAAAAGGTTGAGAGACACCCATACCCCCTTCATTGAAAAACAGAAACCCCACCAAGAAGCTTTGTACAGTGGGCCATAATTTAATGTACAGCAGGTAGGAATAACCAGAGTTAATTCTAGGACACGCTATTGCGCAATTTGCAAAATAAAATCTCAAATGGCCCTCATTTCAACGTTTGATGCACCACTAAGGGCACAACATTACATGAATGGGTCAATCACGCAGAGTTCACATAGTTCATACATTCGCGTCTACAGAGAAGATGGGCTCCCCGACGGTCATCACTTCATAGTCTGACATGTAAAACGATTCAGTTAACCATCGACCTTTGTAATTAGATACCTAGTACAGCATATACGGTGGTGCATAGGAAGCTGGGTAGAAAGGACTGATGTAGGGGCAACGGTTGTATTAGAACCGTGCGCATGTGGCATGGCCGATGAATGTAAACAACGGCACTGGGCACTGCGTAATGGCGAAAAGCTCGTTGCCATTCGGATTTTTTTGTAGTTGATGAACCCCTGTTTTGGAAAAAGATGATCAGGCAGTCACTGAAATTGAAGTGTTTGCAACATCTACCGTCCATACAACCGAAATGTTGAACACTGCAAGGAAAGCATCCACGCTGGGCCAGATGATCGTTTTAATTTGAAGAGCAACATTTTAGGTCAGACATATCTCGTTTTCCAGAGTAGCCAGTTCTATGCATAGAACAACACTGCTGTGTAAAAACCTTTGGTCAGAACCAATGATCGTAAATTTGCTAATACACACAAGTTATGTTTAAAAATTGATGTATAGATCACTTTAATTAGGTGGTACGGGTTACTCTCTGGTGCTGTATCAGTGTATGAGTAGTTGTCGATGCGAGAGAAATCCTATCCGGTATGCTAAGCTTTGACCATGATCATTTCCACAGTCAAACGCAATTTATACAGTGGTTCAAGTCCGACATATCAATAATTCATCACATAAGTTATGTAAACAATTGAATCAAGCCAAATGGTTAGTTTGCTGTGCCATTGTTGGGCCTGTTGTGTACATATGGGGGACAACTTTGCAGTAGGCTTGGTTGGTTACAAGGGCCCGATCTTTAGTATTCTTCTTTTCTTGACTTGATAGACTATAGTATTTTCTGCAGAAAATTCAAGGGTTTTACACTTGTGATGATGATGGCCCCCGATTTTCTAAAATGGCCCCCTTAGGACAGGGTAGGGGCCCACAGTGGTCCCCTGTTTTTACATCCTAGAATGAACACAGAATAACCAAGGTATTCAATTGAAAAATAATGCTTGTGTTTTTGTACATCCATTTTCATGCAAGTAGGGTGAAAGCACTGATGAGAATCACCATGAAATTGATGTTGGTCAGCACTTTTTTGGTTACACAGAGTCACACAAGTCAACCTGTGATTCCACTGTGAGTGATCCCCAGGGTTCTATGTGCAGAATGTGCAGTCTTTTCTATGATTATACTGAATGCACATTTTGTAGTCTTTTATGAGTTCCAGGGATTACTCAGGGTACACAGCATGTACATGTTGACTTTTATGATACAGAGTAGTTGAAAAGAACGTTGAACAACATCGGTTTTTTGCTGTTCTGATCAGAGCTGTCAATTCAGATCAACAGGATTGTATTACCACATGAAAAGTGTCCTGAACAGACTGTAACTGTACATGTATATAGATCTAACTTCACACAACACATCAGAGTCACTTTCTTCAGTTTCAGACCAAAAATTATCCTCATCATCCGATTTTAGTACACTGCTAGATTATTTAATAAACTAGATAATTACTATATTTGTCAGAAAACCCCATCATATCATCATCATCATCACTTCCCTTTCAAGCGGAATGCATTCCTCACCTTGTGTCAGCTCATCCTGTTGCTGTCCACCCACCACCCCTGGTGTAATAGTGGTATCATCTGTCTTAGCGATTGGCTTCATTTCAGACTGTCCAGTACCATCACCTTCGACAGATCCATATGTCTGGCAGTAGGCTACCAGGAGACTTTCAACCTGAATGAAAACACATCATTGCGTGAGGAGATAATCACACAGAATGTCATCAGCAAACTTATTGTCTTTTGAAATGTTTAGATAAAATTTACTGTCGATAAACAAGCTAATGCCAGGTGTGATCAAATCAATTGTTGGTCTGTTGCAAACACAAATGAATCAATTTCTCACGCAAAAGGTCTGCTGAAGAGAATACTATCTGTTACAATGACGACTGCAAATTTTCAAATTTGCTTGACTAACTGGATTTACACAGATACTATCACAGAATGCTGAATACTGGTACAGGGCTGTATTGACGATGAGAATGCTGGGTATTTCAACTAGATTTTGAGTAACAAGTGAGAAAATGCATTTTACAAACAAAATGGAAATACTGGAGAATATATCAAAAGTTACAGCTAACGAAGCTTTAAGGTGTGTGCTGGCACAAGACAGTCTCATGTACATGAGGTGAGGGATTGATAAATGCATTATGTGAGAGCTAGACACTCTTGGTCACAATGTGCCTCCAATGTGAGGGCCTCCGTACAACTAGCAGCTTAAAAACAAAAATAACTTGACAAAAAAGATATTACGACATAAAACTTTAGACAGTAGAAACTTCTACTACCTATGATAAAACACAAAACATGGAAATAAATGCAAGTGAATCAACATAACATTTGTACAGAATACATGTAAAACACCATTCATACGCGAGGAGAAAACAAGATTGATTGCAGGAGCTGTGTGTGAAAGCTCAAAGTGTGAAAAAATATCAAAACTTATGATGGCAGCCATGTTGTATCATATCATAGAACAAATGCAACTTGCATGTTGCCACCGTATCATGCTTTCCTTGCACAATGTTTGAAAAGCCCAATCAAGACATTCTGTCGGAGTGCTAGCACCACATAGAGCCATTTTTAGATGTCTGTATGACCAGACATGGAATTCCTTGTTTTTGAATCCATTCTGTTAGAAACAAGGCAAAGATCTTTAAAGATACACAGTCGCTTTCTATTACAAGAGTTAAAAGTGACACGGATCAACAGATAAATTTGAAGATACTCTCCGAATATTTATCCCATTCTTTTTTAACATTCTCACCTTGCCAATAGATTCTTCATCAGCCTTGCGAAGTTGAAGTTTCTTGTGTTGAGTCTTCAAGTATTCTCTGATTTGCAATGCTTGTTTGTCTGTCACCACTTTCACCTCTCCACTGCCTTCATTCTTACCTTGCACCGAGTCTGTTGTCGTATCATCCTCCTGCAAGAAAGACATAGTTCAACTTTCCTACAACAATCAGTTTTACAACCGACTTTAGGTAATGTCTATGTACATAACAATAATATGTATATCAACCATATTACACTTGTACTAATCGTTATCATTTTCAACAGACAGATACTCTTCCTGATGTAAAGGGATTATTTTCACTCAGAAAGCCCTTGGTTACTTAATGAGGTATTATAAATTCAGGGAATGGTACCAAAACTCTGCTGACTCCATACAGACAGATAGCTATACTACACAGGTGATTACCACAGGCATACTAAAGCCTCAATTTAAATTACACAACAGTGAAAATTAAGCTTGGTGTCAGTCTTCACTAACATGAAACTACACAGTGTCACTACACTCAAATACTTCAACAAACTACAATGGGCATCTTCTGAAAAAGAAACTGTTATCTGAGTTTGGATGCAACTCAACAAACTAAGGCAAATTTTTTAACAACTTCCAAACCAAATACAGTTCTCTGGCAAAAGTGAAAGAATTAAGCTATTGCTCAAACTTTCCTACATGAAACTTTCAACCATTCTCTTACCAGATCAACACTAAAAATTTGGGGTCACAATACAATGGTTGGAACTAGCGAATCAAATTATCCATTATTTGCGGTATTTCAAATTCAAAATGGCCACCGTCCCTGTGGTAAGTCTACGGGGGAAAATTTAAATTTTGGATTTTTGAAAAATTATGATGGTGAAAGCTTTCTTTCTCAAAGAGCTTTAAAATGAGCCCCCACAAGTGGTAGATTAGGTAAGAATTGCAGAAATATGAGAGTCTTAATATCTGTCCCAAGGGCATGTTCTATCTTAATACAGACATTTTTTTATGTGTATTCAGATGTGAAATAATTGTAATACATACTACATACCTTTTTGGCGGAAGCTGCTGCCAGGCGATCTTTCTGGCGTTTGTCTCTCATTATTTGTTTGACTTCTTCAAGTTGTTCATCATGGGATGCAGCAGCAACTTTCACTTGGCTTGGTGCCTGGTCCTCTGGCTTTGCTTGTTTGCCTTTAAACCTTCTGTGTTTCTTCATCTGCAATTTGTCTCGGACCGCTTCCAGTCTCCTGTCATGATCGGCAGGATCCTGTTGATGCCAGGTCAGTCGCTGTCCCATCACCACCGACCCCGGTTCGTCTTTGCCGCGTTCCATCTGACTGACGGCTGCCTCGTTCTGTCTAAGTTCTTCAGAGTACTGATCTTCTAGGACTTCCTGTGAGACCGCATCCCTGGTGTTACGCTGTGGCCGGGCACTTGCTTTGATATTCTCCTTAAATTCATTTGAATATTCTGCCTGTTCCCTTTCTAACACTTCCTGTGAGACCGTCGCACTTTGATCACGCCAACGGGAAGCTGAAGCTCTACAAGAACCAGTTTCAAGACTTTCTTTGAATTCATTTGATAACTGAGTACCTGTATTTCCTTTACTTTGATGTGATGGAGGAGTCACGCTAGTCTGTTTATCCACATCATCTTTAACACTATCTGTGGCAACAGCCTGTCTTTTGCCTCCATCACTTGCCAGTGACACATTAGAATCTTCCATCTGAACGTTCCCAAGAGGAGCAGTCTGGGGTGGCGACACCACAGCCGGTGTTGGACTCACAGATGCTACCGTACGTGGTGGGGCAACTGGTTTACTCGTCAAGAGTGGCAACCCCGTGTTAAGCTTGATTGAGCCACCTAATGAGGAATCTGCTGATTGGTCGGTGTATGTGATGATATATTCCGGCATCACTCTGATATTGTTGTACACAACATACTCATCATGCCCTAGCACATTACCCTGCAAAGGGAAAAAAATCAATTTTGTCTCTCATTACCCATGGAATACCAGTAGAAAAATTACTTAAATATTATTGTTTTATGTTTAAAGTTTATTGTACAATTTACACAGAAACAGCCAATGATTGGGCCAACTTGAAAATACATGCTACCAGAAAGATATCAACTAATATGTATGCATATATAAGGGAGCGTTCAGTTACTATGGCCGGGGATTGGCCGGCAAATTCTTCCTGCACATCAGTCAAAATAAGTGAACCCCCCTACCCATTGCACCAAAAAATTGATGACCCCCTTTTAAGATGACAAAAATTTCATGACCCCCCCCCCCCCCCCAAATTGCTTGAGTAAAGCTGCACACACAAACACCTTGGGGGCGCGATAGAATCCAAAAAAAGATTCTCAGATTTTTTCAAATGACCCCTCTTTACAAACTCACGAGGTGTTAATGTTCAAATTTCCCCTTCTGACTTGCTATAATTTTGTAATTACCCCTCAAAGGGATTGGACCGAAATTACAGGTGGATCGTAATATTTTTTCGCAAGCGAGTTGGTACAAAATTTTGATATTTGGATTTAATTGATAATTAACTGTTGATAATGTTGATTCACTATACATGGTAGTCAATGAGAAAACTATGTAATACTTTTTCAATACATTACTAGTAATATCTATGCATTTATAGACATTTGATAATTAAGATAGAAGTACTTAATTTGAATAGGTTTGTTACAACTAGTATGTGCATAAAAAATTGACTTTAGAATTTCACCAAAAATGTTAATCCAATATATGGGAGTCTATGATAAAATTGTGTAAAATTTCTTTCCAATGAAAAACTTGTTATACTTGTGCATATACAGACGTTGGATAATTAACATAATTGTACTTGATTATAATATGTTGGTTAAAGGTGAATATTATGTCTTCAAGAAATCTGATTTTGGAATTTCACTGAAAACATGTTCATCCACTATATATGGGAGTCTATGAGGAGACTATGAATAATTTTTTTTCTAGCTAAATCTGTGTATTTATAGACATTTGATAATTCATTTTAAAGTACTTAGTTAGACTAGGGTGGTTAAAAGTTGACATGTGTGCAAGAAATTAGATTTTTGAATTTCACCGAAATGTTGATTCACTATACATTGGAGTCTATGAGACAATGTTAAACTTACTTAATCTGTGATTTTATAGGTGTTTGACAATTGATAAAATAGCGCCAATGGCACTTGATCACAACTGGCACATTGTGAAACTACTCATAATTAATGAGGTACAATATGTGGCGTCATGCGGTGTCCCATCATACCATACATGAAGGGTGTAGTACTTGTGGTTACTGAGTTATGGACAAATATGTATATTTCAGGTCCAATGTCACTGAGGTCATGTGACATTTTGTCAAAAAAATTGAATTGCTAAGTCATCCTATATACAAAAATCAGACCTAGCTCTATTGGCTCGCTCAAAATTAGATATGCACATAATTAATGAGGTACAATATGTGGCGTCATAAGGTGTCCCATCATACCATATATGAAGGGTGTAGCACTTGTAGTTACTGAGTTATGGACAAATATGTATATTTGAGGTCAAAGGTCACCGAGGTCACGGGAGATTTTGTCAAAATATTTTATATATCTGCGTGAACAGAGGGACATGACCCAATCTATAGGCCCTGGACTTCATCCATGGGGACTAAAAACTGTGTCACTGAATCCTTTTTGCAATATGAATATGATGACAAACTAAATTTTTATTTTACTTGGCCTTATACATGGGATTCTATAGACAGCTGACTTATACATGGTAGTCTATGGTGTGTAAACTAAAAAGTCCTCTAACATGGCCAAATCGATGTGCATCTGTATGGGGTAGGGTACTATCCTTGTGCAAAGTTTGAAAGAAATTGACCAGGGCATGTCTGAGATATCTGCGTGAACAGACGGACGGATGCACACACGGATGCAGGCATGCACACACGGACATGACCAAACCTATAAGTCCCCCGGATGGTGTCCGTGGAGACTAATTAGACAGACCACGAAGTCAATGAGCAACATACAGCTGAAAGACTATTTTACACATTGCGATTTTAAGCCCATTTTTATGAGAAAGGGACATGTATATGTATATGGAGAAAACAGCAGAAGACAAATTTGTAAATGTTCATATATGCATCTCTTAAAATTTTGTGGTTATAAGGTATAACAGTAGTAAGTAGAATAATGAGGTTAGAATAAGTTAGTAAAGCTAAGTTGACAGTAATTAAGATTACAAAATTATACACTAAGCTGAGGAAATCTGAATGAAATAAATGTTGAAAAGTAGCAAAGTCATGGTCATCTTTTGTCTAATAGCCTTGTTAACGGTTACAGGTTTGTTACTAAATATAGCTGTACGCGCGCGACATCGGACACGCAGCTTGAAATGCGGACAAATTTTATCAATGTTGCATGCGTGGCTGTTTTTGCAGCTTGTACTCTGAGTCGTGAATATGTTTTTTAGTATTCACTGTTACACTAGCAGTCGCCCACTGAGATGTATTTTCGTCGTTCTTGCATGCGTAATTTTCAAAAGCGTAATCTAAAAATGCGGACAAATATTTATTTTTGCATATTAATGAGAGAAACAGTGACGTAAACTGTGAACGGCCCTATACCTTGTGTAAGTTCATGAACTTTACATAAATCTTGCTATAGATTTGTTGCTAATGGGCAATAACTGTGTTTCAGATCATTTGAGAGCAATCCATCCATGACAGGTTTAAATTGTAATATACTTCTATTTAAAGGAGAGAAACTTCTCAAATAATTTTTTTCCCTGTAATTTCCTGTGAGAACACATGGACATGCGTAGGACTCTATGCTGGTGCTACCTTGCAACTTGTCATGGCATTGTCTAACCTGTTCACCCCAATTTCCTGTAGACAGGTCCACACTCACCATTGATAACAATGGGTTTGGGTACCATGGTAGTGAAAGACTGTAACATGTGAGGTCATGGATACTTAATCTCAGGAATGTCAAAGTCTGTATATTGACTCAAGGATGTTTACATAACAAATGCTTATGGTCATCTCAAAAGTGAGAATCTAAACTATGAAATATGTTTTTTTTTATTGCTTTTGATACCCAAAAGAGCATAGAAATCTCTTACACTTTGAATCAGCCATCCTGCATATTTCTAACATTCATCAAAACCTCATTTCTGTTCCACAACTCATAAAACAGTCACAATGCAGGATTGGTGTACATTCCAAAACTACATATATGAAAGACCCCTAAAATCAATTAGTTAAAAAGGGGGTTAGAAATTTCCCAAAACTATATAACCTCCACTCCGTTTGGCTCAATTTTTCGGAATTGGAACCTTGGAACCAGTCTATGTATCGGTACCAAATATCAATGCAGTCTGTTCAGCAGTTTTTGACTTTTTGTCGTTTACGGAAATGGACGACATCAAACACCGGTTGAAACCACCTCTATATCACAACTTCCAGTTGTGATAATAAAAGTACTTGATTCAATTAAGGGTATTTGGAAGTTCAGATGGGGACAACAATAATGATATAGGAATTTCACCTAAAAGTATAATTTCATTGTTCATGGTACTAGTAGTTTACAGGTAACTGTTAAATAATTTCCCTGACAAAACTTGCTATATCTCTAATATGGAAGTAATAGGAATTGTTCATTGTTCATTGCCCTCAGTGAGCTCGATTTACAATAAGACAAGCCTCAGAGTTGCCAAGGCAAGATGTTCATATGACAGATAATTATACTTTTGTTCAGATGTACAGTTAAATGACGTCAGAGAATTAAATCATGCAGCGAATCATTTTTCCCCCAGAATATTTCTGAACACTGAAACTGCTTTTAGACGGGACGGATACTTATGAAAATTAAGTGACCCCCCTCTGAGCTGTTTGAAAAAATACATGACACCCCCCCCCCCCCCCCCAGTTTTCAAAGTTAAGGTGCCCCCCTCTGGATTTTGCCGGCCCACCCCGGGCCGTAGTAACTGAACACTCCCTAACAACAGCAAACGAACTTTACCTTGACAGAATTGTAATATTTTGATTCGCCTGGTTTTGGATTCTCTCTGATTGGCTCTGTCACAAGGTCCGGATTCTTTTCCCCTTAGCATACACCTGTAAATAATGAATATTTGCGATCAACGTTTCAGTTTATTTATTCAGTGCTTCAGCCAGGATGCTGGAAGAAGGAAGTGTTATGTCTCTCCCTCCACCAATTTGAATGGGATTCAGGGAATGAAAAAAGGAGGATTTGTCATTCAGGGAAACACGAAAAAGCTGTTGAACAAAATTGCTTCGTGTTAAACCCTTGCCATATACCAAGAACTAGACATACTTAGGAGTTGACAATACTGTCAAGGTGAAACTATCAGCGAGGCAATGACACCAGTCAATCATAAAGAAATCAACTATGCAGAAGCTGAAACATTGTCTGGGTGTCACTCGAGGAGATCAAGTTACTCGAAACAATGCAACACAATTCACACACACCCTACTCACTGTTTAGAATGCATTTTCGTGTTGAAAATTCATGGTGATTTTGTTAATTTGACTTATTTTGATCGCCCTGGGTGTTTAGCAAGTCAGTGAAAAATTTGGCTGTGTATATTAGGGGTCTACAAATGGTCAACAATGTTAAAAAGACACTCAAAGAAACATGTTATGCTTTTATAATTCTCTAGTTTTAACCAACTTTGCCTGAGAGTGAAAGATGGATGACCTGAAAGTAAAAGGGCTGGGCTAGGAATAAACCATGGTCCCTTTTGTGATGGGACCATCAATAACACTTACCTTAGAGTCACCAAGCAAGACACGACACTTGAGAACATATGGTAGCTGAGTCTTCATGTCAGTTCGTTTGGAAGTATACTGCAAACACTTGTTGATGTTATCGCTGCAACATAGATCACAGTGTTTTTATTAAGGGCAGTAAGAAGGTAAATGTTAGAAGGGTTACCTTTGGTATGTATCAATGAAATCAGATTAGGGAACAGCAGAAATGTTATCAGAGTTCCATAATACTTAACATATGTTCCTCAACCTTAGCAAAATACGCTGGATGAAATATATTTCATGATGAGAAAAAATCAAGCTTAAGAAAACAGCTTTCTTTCTATGTAGCTTTAATGAATAATGGTTTAATTTACCAGGATGTGCTACATGACAGTGTATCAATTATTATCGTCTGTCATTTTCTTTGGTTTTGATCCTTCTACGTGCTAATTTCTTGGTATTGATCTAGCTTGGCTCCATTTCTACACTGAGGTAAAATCAAATTACACATGCTCTGACTTGTGGACTCTCCATATCAAATCAGGCACTTCTGGAAATTTCTTTGCATGACTCAAGATGTGTAAATTCTCTAGCAATCAAGAGAACTTTGAGTTTGTTGAGTGTGAATCTTGCTTTGAGTGCACACTGACATGACATGGAAAGGTTCAACACTTGTGCACGGCAAATGCTTGCAACATTACCAACATGCACATAAAAATTTGTTCTCTTTCTGCGCCCTGTGTACAAGCGGCCCCTGATGTTATCCAGCTTAGAGGGCACATCAACATGGAAAGTTTCAACATGGATGCATCAATGGACAATGCCAGCAACATTGCCAACATACACTCATGCACATGGCAAAAATTTGCTCTCTTTATGCATCCTTTCTAAATGGGGGTCCTTATGTTTCAAAAAATACAGCTAGGAATTTTGGTAGAATTATGGATACTACCTTCAAAAAAGACTATATGTGAGTAAGGAATTTTGAAAATTATTTATCTGGTAAATGATCATCAAACGCTTGAAGAACAATGTACCAGTATTCATCTGTGCACAGTGTATTCATGAGTTTTGTCTAAGTAAGTAAGTGGAGGGGAAAGGTCCGAAATAATAAAAGGTTTGCTTCGGGTCCTATCTTGCAAAATCAAAAAAATTACATAGCAACATGATTTTAATGTTCTTTTCATGTGTCATATTTTTGTTGAGCTCACAAGGCCCAGCTACAGACATGAAATCAAGAAAAGAGCATCAGTTTGACCCACGAGACATTCTTCAGAACTTTACGACATGTATATGAGTCAATCCATCCTTGTAACAGACGTAGACACAGACATTTTCAGATTGATATGTCTGTCTAGATTGACATGCACCAGAATTAGAAACAAAACTTTTTTTTCTTTTTGGGCCTATTTACTCATGGTGACTATTCAAAGACAGTGCAAGCCATGCACATTATCCATAGTGCAGATGCAGTGTTCCTGTAAAAGTAAATGTTACCGGGATTTCAAAGTCAGTTTACTGCATTGGAATCTAGGTGTATCAATGCAATCATGTTCCGGACAGCAGAAACCTTACCAGGGTTCCCAAATCATCTCCCAACATTCCCCACCCTTTGCCAAACCACTGCTGACATGGTGTGAACTAGCATACCTAAGATAGATTCCTCTGCCAAAGAATCCGATCTTTCCCCTTCTCATGTCAAGTCCTTCTGAAGCAATCAGTTGTTTCTCTACAGTCGTACCATGGTACAGGTAACACTCGTTGAGGTCTGACCCTGTTGGAATATGGAAATTTGTGTTGTAACACAGGCCAGGCATTAAATTTGACAAATTGTACAGTATGTCATGGACGGTGTTGTAAAATGGCACAATGCACTTGCTGATTGATTCATATTGATGAACTTCCACTCAGAACCACGGATGCATGCAAGTCTCAAATGGTAGCACCAAAGTTTGCCAGTTTGGCATTTTCTACCAGCTGTACAGTAGAAATGTTAGCACAATAATGTTAAGCACTGACAGAATCCTATGCAGCTGAAGAATTCTAATAACATATCATGTTTTACAAAGGGTAATAAAAGTTAAATGTGATTTTAAAGTGTCTGCAAACTGATTTTATCTTTTGCGTACCACAGTGAGACTCGATGGTCAGGTATATTCCATTAGTTCTCTGCAGTATTAAACATGACTCTCATTATGGAAGAGAAAGGTATTCATATTGCAAACAAAAATTGTCTTTCGTTTTCTTTCCTGATACTTAGAAATGGTCCTGTATTAAACATATGCATATGTATTGATTTGACATCAATAAACAACATATAGACCTAAATGTTTTATACAAAAGGTTGGATTAAAGAATTTGCATTTGCCCAAGCAAACTGTCTACTACAGTTTCCATATGTACAGGCATGTCACACTCTTTGCTTTGTTATTCAACACTGTTTGAGCATTCACAAAGATAACCGAAACAGAGGTGGTTGTCGGCACTGCATCTGTGCAACTTTCTTGTTTACAAACAACGTAATTCACACACAATATCTAGGCTAATCAGGTCGATATGCAACATTTAAAATTTACAATGTACATGTATGACAGACAAGTTTTAACACCAACGTACCTTGGATACAGTGTTTACATTGGTGGTATGGGTCCCATACCTCCTGACCCCCCTGGACCTTTAAAATTTAAATGATAACTTCTGAAGTCATATATGCAATATTTTCTAACCTACCTTGAGGTCTACTTCTCATCATCCTTGCCCTTTCAAACTGGTATTTATCCAACGAGTCTCTGTTTTCTAACCTTTCAATTTGGAAAATTTTGTAGTCTTTCACTTGCTTGACAAACTCTGAGTGTATACTACGATAGTCTGAATGGTTAGTTCTCAGTTTAATTAGGTAAAACCCATCTGGACCTGACCACCCATCTGTTGCCCAGTTGCTAGGGCAACCATCCTCCTCGACCGGAAGAGGTTTTAAGGGTGGAACATCTGCACTATTCTCATCTTCAATATTCCTGGCACTCGGTCTCTCTTCCGCAATAAGACTTCTTGGAGCAGAAGATTCCAAGGAACTTGGCTGATCTTCAGGTTTTTCTTTTCCAGCATCTTCCTGTTTCATCTGTGTTTTAATTTCAATATCAGGGACTGTTTCCTGGCCAGTGTTTCCATGTGTGTCACCATCATTTTGCACATCTTCACTATCATCTGAACCACCTGTATCTTCACGAGTGTCGTCTTCATTTTGCACATCATCATTGGTATCTGCACCACCCGTCACCCAGGTTGTGGTCCAACCTTTAGATGCTGCTGACATTGTTGACTCTGTTGAAAGTTTAAATCACCTTGTACAAATTGTAGGCTACTGCTATTCTCCAACTGGTAGATTTCAAACTTCTTTTCAGTAATGTGGGGAAGTTTGAGAACGCTGGTTTACTGATCACACATTTGCAGTTCACATGTCACTGAACCATCTCTCAAGTTCACAACACCTGTGTTTCTGGTTCTGTTTTCTTGCACATCTACTTCACGATCTGCAGTTCATGCCAACATCTGCCATGTGAATAAATACAAATCAATCAAAACTTTATTTTCATAAGGGTTTGGTGTGTGCGTGTGTTTGTGTGAGTGAGGGTGAGAGAGAGGAGAGAGAGAGAGAGAGAGAGAGAGAGAGAGAGAGAGAGATCTGCCATGTGAATAAATACAAATCAATCAAAACTTTATTTTCTTAAGGGTTTGGTGTGTGCATGTGTTTGTGTGAGTGTGGGTGAGAAAGAGAGAGAGAGAGAGAGAGAGAGAGAGAGAGAGAGAGAGGGAGGGAGGGGGGGAGAGGGAGGGAGAGAGTGTGAGGGCCGTTCATCCATTCTGATATGATCATAAAATGCTGTTCTTCTTTTTTCCCTTTTTTCTAATCAGATAAACCTTTGACCTCAAATGACCTCTTTCAGCGTTTATGACATCATATTTCAAAACACAAACAGTTCCACATTGTGATTTGTTCAGGTTTAAGTTTCAAAAGTTAAAGCGTAATGTGTGATGCCATTTATAATCTATGTATTGTAGTTCACATATTCCATATTTCTCTTGTGAAGGTGAAAAAAGAAAGCGACGTATATATAGTAGGTCGATGCGACGTGCGCGTAGGAAGTTGAGCCCACGCAACTTGCAAGTAAAATAACTTGCGGCATTACCATAAATATCTTTTCCGCATTATTTATTCTTACATTTAATCTTACTCCTTTCCTCAGTAATATAGAGGTCAATGAGTTTGATCTCCTGGAGACATTTATGTTTACTACCTGCAGGCCCACAAGAGTATGGCGGTCGGATTGTAATCCCGGAAGTAAAATAGGGAAATTCCCAGCCTCCATGTCGGCCATGTCCTTGTCAATGATTGGTTTATATTTTTAGGAACCCACTCAAGGAATAGCCTCTTCCGAACATTCGCGATTTCACCCGAAGTGTAAGGAAACTGGATAGTGTATTTTGTTCCCTAAAAGCAGCTCTTTTCCGTAAAAATTGTACTTTTCTTTAATGTGAAGTTAATATACTAGATGAATTTCTATATCATAGAGCAACATATCAATTCTATGATAAAGTATTGTAGTAACCCACTTTCAACTAAAGTTCGCCTCCGGAAACAACCGAAAAAACGATAAGTTCCGACAATGACGTCACACAGCTAGGTGATTTGTGATAATACACGCAGGGGTGAAAAAAACAAATGAATTCAGAGAAAATCGTTTCAGGTAAGAATGTTTGTACTCTGAGAGATAATATTCGAAAAAATACGGACACTCATGTAGAATTTTGTAAGTCAACGTACTTGAAATATCGCAGACAGCTTTGGGCAATTGTAAACTCAAGTACAGTTATGTGGTGAATGTTATGAGTGTGTTGGCAGACTGAGTGGGGCATGACACCAAAGCGCCATCTTGGAAAACTCTACATCATACGTACAAACAGCTCAGCTGTTATTTGAGAATGCCATGTCGTCAGAAATTGCAGAGGAATTGACAGCAAATATGATAGCAATCGTAGCCATATATGCATTTCAGATCAAGTATTTTTACGTGATTTCTTGTCGCTGAGAACTTGCACAACTTGTGGTATTACTAATGCTCTTCAAAAATTTACAATTGCAATTTATGTGAAAACAGAATAGTCTAGAAAATTGCTTTGGTATTACATATATTATGTCTGCAAGGGATATATTATCTCTTATATTTGCTTCCACTTGCTTTGCATCCAGGGATATTCAAATTATTTAACCAAACAATGTTTTATGATTTTTCATGGTTATATTTTATGTTACGTTCTGTTATCCCATGTAAGAAAAAAAAAAAAAATTTGTTCACCATACTCAAATTTTACAGTACAGTAAAATGTGAGGCGAATCTGATGGCCGACTTAAACTTGAAGGAGAGTAAAACAAATATAACAATTTGTCGACACGACACCATGATGTGGGTTGGAAGTTGAACTGAACAAGTTCAGTGTTGTGTAAACCATTAAGGGAATGGAATATCATTACTGTCAGTGCAGGACAATGTCAACTGATCATACTGCTTTGCAGTGCTTACATTTACGATAAATACTTGAGAACCTAATACATGTTCTGTGTGTACTCTTGTGGTACCTCCATGTTATGACGGACATAATTTGTGATTTCCTGTTTCTCTGGTACACTAAATGCCATTGAGAAGCTGGAATTCAGTTGAAGACAAATACCATGTTACCACTGTATTTGCCATTAGAGGAATATTAAACTGTTATGCTGGCATTATCATAGCCATTACGTTGTCTTGGCTTGTTATTACAGGTTCTGAATTGCCAGTCTTGGCATCTTTTCAGGGATTTATGATAAACATGAGAAAGTGTCGATATTTTAGTGTTTCAGGTATCTTTTCACTAATTTGTGTCTCTCCTAATGAGGCCTGTGGTCCAATGATATTTTGAAAAGAAATGTTTCTCAGTCATCATGACACGTGTCATGTTATTGGCTGTCTTCATGGTTTGGCTCTTTGGAAAGACCCGTTTTCTCCTACCACATTATCTCCACCCACATATGGGTGGAGGGACTGCTTCTACAGATGGAAGATTCTATCTGTTATGTAATTACAAGGGTCAGATCTTCTTCTCTTGTGTTTCTCAGCTTGGGGATTTCTATACAGTAGTGATGGCTTGTGCAGGTATACCTCTCCATTTTGGAACCCAATGATCGGGTACTGGCTAGCATATTTCAATGTATGGTGTGTAACACTGTAAGCATTTCTGTGCCTCCTGCCCATGGAGGTAGATTGTTTTACCTTCATGACCTCCCCCCACCATGTAGCTCTTACATAACTGTCTGCTCCATTGTTTCAGGAAATGTCACACTCCCACTGCTTGAATATCTGAAAACGTGTACATGTTGATTCTCAATAGTTCTGACATATTGCCATTGTTTGAGCCATCTCAGTGCATCAAACTTTCACTGGTAAATGTTCCTCCCAAACAGATTTTTGGAATACGTGTCTTATGTCATACAAAAATGGATTATGACTAGACCTGTTTATGCATAACACAGTTAGAGTGTCTGTTTGTGCTTCAGCTGGACAGTGACCATATGGCGATCAAAACCTCACAGGGATGCTATTATATAGCCCGTGTGGTTGCTGAAGGCAAGTTCCTTTGACAAGGAATCTAAGATGGAAAATTCCATATTATGTGTTTATATGAGAGAGGTACCCTTCCACAACTAAAAGGTAGTTCTATCCACAAGTTCACAAATTCATGAATTATGAAATCTGTATAAAAATAACATCTGCCTGCATTTTGACTTCTGTAATCCCTAAAAACTAACCCTTTCACCACAGTGTTTTGGCCCCAATTCATTGTTATCAGTGACGAGTGTGGATTTGTTCACTGGGGGTATCCGATTAAAAGCATATAATCATGTATGCAAGATGACATCAGTAAAAGAACCTCTGTCCGCCATCAAGTGATGAGATAAAGGAATGTTAACTGTGACACATTTTAAATGAAATATGCATTAGTTCACAAACAACCATACCTAAGGATGCTAAATATGTCAAAGGAGTGACAAAACTATATCAGGTCAAAGGTCACTTGTACTCTGCTGCCAGAATTCCTGAATATAATATAGAAAAAGGATTAAATCCTTAAATTTTCATTCAGTAGATTTCCTGACAAGTGAAAGTAAAAGGCATATCTATCAATATAAATAATTTGAGGTATTGACATCATGTTGTTATTCTTTACACAAAGATTGTCAGTGAAAGTATTACCCTTTTCCATAATGAAGTATTGTATTGCTACAAATAGTGAAGTTTAGCAGTGTGAAAGTCTATACCAATATCATGTTTGATGACTGAAGAATATTGTAGTTGAAGAATTTCCATGCAAGCGTGAGGTGTACGGTTGATTGGTCACTGAAGCCTGCTGCTTACCTTCTAAAAGTTCACTGACCTTGTTTTTCAGAAAATTGACGTAATCTTGTTGAGCCCAGCTATTCAACACAACAGCTTATTTCTCTCTTTGTATGCAAGTGCATGCAGTGATTGAAACCCATCGCCACATCAGTGGTCATAATTTGAATAAAATGCCACTTACAAACATTGAACTGGTGAATGTACAATAATATCCTGTTGATGTTCAATTGAACATTGGTGACATTTCCTCATGTAGTATACATACATGTACATGACTTGTTACTCATGTAGTATACATACATGTACATGACTTGTTACATACATCTGTTGTACTGACGTTAGGTGCACAAGCCAAGCAGATGTGACATTGATGCCAAAAGCATGCATATATTAGTCCTTCATGATCCATTACAATTATGTTAGTTAACCATAATTAGAAAGTAGATGATCGGATGTATTGAACATTGGAATTGCTAGTAGTGAGAGCATCTGGCCTTTTAACAGATCTTTTAAGTATAAGTGTTGACAGGTATACTAGTGGCACAACAAGACATCTTTAAACTCCACAATTTTGCTTTTCTGTAACAAAGAATTGTTCATTAAAATATGACGCTCCAGGACTCTACCCTTTTCAGGTCAAGTCATTGAAATCTGCATAGAAATTTAAGAAATCAGTGTCATCTACCCAGAAGATTAAGTATATAACTCACTGCTATCAGGTCAATTTGTAGAGTCACAATGTTTAAAATCAGTGAATATTAAAAATATAAATATTTTTGATGATCTTCCAAAAGGTTGTCTGTTGAATGTCTCACATGAATACAGCCATACATGTAGGAAATGATTAACGCCTGGCTGGTTTGACCCTATTGGACCCACTAGTACAAAATGAACATGGCAGGAAGAGGCTTTATAAAGAGTGTAAGACCTGAAGAGAGATGTGTATCCACTCATCAGAGTACTGTACATATGAATATTTTACATCAGAAATGAAGAGGCACAATTGTATATGCATCTTACATGCTTTATTATTTCTTTTTGTCTTCAGTATGGAAGAGTTGAGGAACACTGACCCACAGCGCCTTGAGCTTCTGGAAGCTAGATTCTTAGGCTCAGGAGCCAGTAGGAGTACATTTCGTGAGACTACCAGCACCAGTGGCATCTCCAAGGAAGACTCAAATCTTAGTGTAACCAGTCAAGGGTCATGCAGTGATAAAGATGTGGAAGTAAGTATTGCTGAGGTTATTTATCACATTGTTGCACACCTGTCTGCACCACAGACAGTCAAAGAATGTATTAAGTGGGAAGCAATTTAATTATTACTGGTCAGATTTTTTTCTTTAAAAAATGTGGCAATCATGCTGTCGTCATCTGAGAGATTCATTTAACCTTTTCCTGCCAAGTCCATATTTCACCACCAGGTCAAGATGGTAAAAATTAAAATGAAACACGACATATTCCATATGGTGTATTTTAACATAATACTGTACTTTTGAAAGCTGTTGAAAACATACATACTGTAAACTTGATTTTTTTTGGACTAAAGATGCTATAACAGACCAAGCCAAGTGGGTGAAAATACATCATGTTTTAGCTCAATACTGCTTTTTACTGACTTGGCTGATGGGGAAGTGACACTGTCTGGCAGGTAAAGGGTAAAAACAGACATTCTCTATGACTCAGATCCTAATTCAGATAAATCTGCGTACTAGTGAACTAAAAGTACTGTGCAAACGTAACAGTAAACAGCACCAGTCACATTTTGTCATAGCTTAGTGGCTCAAGTTAAGTGTGTATTGCTCTCAAACCAGTGAGTGGATCATAAATTATGGGAGAGGTATTTACAGCGGTGAATGTGTGACGATAGTACCTTTGGTATGGTAGTAAAGGGTTCTTACACCGTGAGTGATGTCTCTGGTTTTGTTCATGACTGGATATATAGCATGTCAATTGCATAGTGTTCAGCAAATCTGAATAGGAATATAAATTACAGTTGTTTTTTCTCTCAGTTAATGAGGCAGTGTTCCGTGTGCATTTTCATAATATGATTACAGGCTGGTAATTCAAATTGTCTGGACAGAGGATTAGTGATAGCAACATGTACCTGACAGTGGTCAATGGAACAATTTCAAAAACAACGTACAAGTGTATCTCAAAGTGGGTTACATTATCCACAAAATTGGTATTTTTAATATGTCTAAAAAATTGAGGTGAGGCTAAAGCTCTGAGTCAGTTCTGGTTTTGCAATTATCATGGTAGTGTGTGGGAAGCTACTTCCTGGTAGTGTTTCAAACGTGAATATATATAACGCTTGGGCATAATTATATGAATATCTCTATTCAGGGGTCAGTTGGCTGCCAAAGAAGTATGTAATTGTTGTCATATGATAGACATTTTAACTAAATAAACATACTATTCAGTAAAATAAACAGCTATTTAGAAGTTTGTTAATCATAACTTATCAGTGTTTTATAAACTTCAACCCCTGTACATGAAGGAGAATGGCCTTTACTGTAGTAAGAAAGGTTTACTGTACTCTAGATGATTAAAATGTACATACGTATAGGGTTATGGTCATCTGCTATTTTATTTATTTTATGTAAATTTGTTGAGAAGGATTTGTTTGGCACACGTCTGTGGGATACCAATGAGTTATTCCTGTCAAATGAAGTTGATACTGCTGAACCAGCAGCTTTTCATTATGAGAGTGTGATAGTGGTAGACACATAAATAGACTCATATCAATTTAAAAACAAAACAAAAAAAGTGATGAGGTATGTAATATTTTTTTGCTGATAATTTACAGACTCCAGACAAGAAGCCTGGTTCAGAAAGGAAACGGAAAAGGAAAGGCGACAGTTTCGACCCAAGTTCAGGTAAGTGGTGACCTTTTCATTATGCCCCATATGTAAAATTAGAATGTGACACATGAGCATGGTATTCCTACTGAAGTTACTGGTATACAATTTTGTTTTTGTGGATTTAAGTAGGATTCAAGATGTTTGTGCCAAGACAGATGGCTATTTTCTCAGCAGTGTCTCATTGTTCACAAAACTATTACACTATACTATTGTTCACCAGAACATGAGAAAATTCTTGTGAAACATTTTTCGTACAGTGCTTTGCTTACAAAAGTAACAAGATATGATCTTCTTTTCATGTTGCACGATATATTTTTGTCAGCAATACTCATGAAAAGTGATGAAAATCACAATGATATTGTGCATCTATTTTTCATTTTGTATACAATGCTTTGGTTACAAATATATGTCCGCTGACTAAAATATATTGTTCAACATGAAAGCAGATCATACCTTACATGACCCTCTGTATTGAAAATGTCAAAATGGGCCTCATCTCATTGACAATTGTTTGATATCAAAGTTAATGCTAATGCTGGTGTATGATAAAACTATATGCAGGACTGCCAAAGTAGGCCATGCAACCACTCAATATACGTCAATACCAGTCTCCCAACCATAAAAAATGAATACTTATGCTTTTACCTCACCCTGCTTGTATAATTTCATCGTGATCTTATCAGATTTTCTGCTCTTCTTCACAGCTGCCTCAGGCAAAAAATTAATGAATATTTAAGGTATGTGATTGTGAAAGATACTGGATCATAGTGTTGCTATGAAAGTCTTCATCTTACAATGTTTATGTGTATTATAACACGGTATTAGTGGTAGAGTTTCATTTCTAGCTTTAAGGTAGTTTGCACCACAAAAATGAAAGACTTAAAATTGGCTCAAACTTTCCTCAAGCAAACTTTCAACCATTTTCTCTAAAAAATCAAGAATTTAAATCGGAGGGCACATGAGAGAAACAAGGTACCCAATGATTACCAACATTAGAAATTCAAAATAGCTATGACCCCCGTGTTAACTCTATGGGAGAAAATGAAATCCCCAATTTTCACAAAACTAAGCTGATCAAAACTTTATTTATTCCAAATGCTTCAAAATTAGCCCTTACATATGGTAGGCCAAAAGGATATTGTAAAAATTTTAGTCCTAATATCTGTTCCAGAGGCGCATTCCACCTTAATTAGAGAGCGTGATGTGGAGCTCCATTATTGTAGTGATCAATTCACTAACTTTTTACCTCGCTCTTGTAAATTTTGAAACCTGGCTTAAGTTTACAAATACTTTATCCAATGTTAATCCTTATCCTGCCAGGCATATCATTTCCCATCTGTTGAGTCAATAAAAAACTCTATTTAGCCAAAACCTATTCATACTTCACCTACGTGGCATTGTCTGTGAGAGCAAGTTTAGTCATTGAAAAGTCTTGTTTATAGCATCTTTTTTTTGAGGGGCAGTCAAATCTTTTTCGCCTCTGTTGAAATGCAACATATTGGGCCTATAATGACTCACTAGTTATACAAGTTGACCTGATGACATGTGACATGTGAACTCAACAGGATCAGCGTTTACTGTTAGCTCCATACTGAAGAAGAAATCAAGATCGAATACCTTCTTGAAATGTAATTAAACAAAATCAAGGAAGGGGTTGACAATGTTGCCTGTTCTGCAATGGTTTGGACAGGTTGTCCAGGAGTTTATGAATGGCAGTTTTTTTTCACTGTGGTTACTTGCTCCCTGTCACCCAGTTTCACCTCCTATAAAGTCTCCAAAAACCATTGGAAAAACAATATGGCTGATCCATATAGGGTGGGAAGGGGACTGAAGTTTCACCTCTGAACTTTGTACAACTCTTTCGTTTTCAATAGTAAATGTTTGACATTATTTTTACTGAAGTTTTATGTTGTTGTGACCATTGCTAGAGTTAAATACCGTAAAAATCAACTACTGGAGAAGTTAGTCACCTCAAAGACCTCCAACCCATGAGGAAATTATGAAAATATAGGAAATAACCATCCTATTTTGATGTGTAGACATCCTGTGTAGCCTGTCATGCTGTACCTATGACCTCTAGTAACATACATCATATCTCTTCCTGAAAATTGCAATGACATATCAGTGTTCTCCCAGATAGAATTTCATAGAGAGTACTGGCTGATTTGCATAAATTTGCATAAGAATAAGTGTAATAGGATATCAGAGGGGGTATCAGCAAAAATCAGGGGGGACATTGGCCCTGGTACGCCAAAAGCCTATGGGCAGAACACTTCATCTTTATATAGTCTTTCCAATCTGTTATTTATGGAGATTTAGTGTACATGTATAATTTGGAATGAATTTTAACAGTTTGTGTGTCAAGTAACATTTCTCATATAAGGATTATATTATCATAGTATTATCATTATCTGATTATTCCTGATTCCTTTTCTCACAGTATTCATCCACAAGTCCAAGCAGGAGCAGTCTAGCAAATAACCCAAAATCCCAAGTGGTTTCAATTACATGGTAAGTGCAGGGCTGTCAATGTTTTTTTGAATAGAAGGGTACAAGTGAAAGAACAGGAGGGTACAGCCTTGTGCGGAGCGAAGCGGAGCAAGGCGTGCGCGCAAGCGCACGCGGGGGGAGGCCAGGAGGGGGGTGTCCCCCTCCTGAAGCTGAAGCTTTTCTAATTATTCATCTTCAATTGGTGGCCTGTGGTGGCACTTTTGAGGGCAATTTACTGTCAAGATTATTATAACTGAAGTATAAAAAGTAACATGAAAGTGAATCTTGTGAAATAAAATTATGAAAGACAAACAGAAGTATTACAGAGTTTATATGTTTATTGATACACCAGGTTATTATTATTTGCATACAAATTCTGTTGAATTACAACCTGCCATGCTTAATAAAGATCATAATCTGAACCATAATCAGAATCACTGGAGTACTCATCTAAGCCCAAGGCTTGTATGGCACTCAGGCAGTACCAGCTGACAATACCTCAATATTGTGTGATTCTCAGGCTGATGAAACAGTAGCTTCAGAAACTACATCTGCAAAAACTATTTCTTCAGATGTAGCTTTAGAAACTACACCTGCAGAAACTATTTCTTAAGAAAAACATCTGCAGAAAGTAATTCAATAATTGTAATATGTTCCCATTCAAAAACAGCTAATCGTATTAGAATTTAAAAAAATCTTGTCCCCACTGCAAAACTGATGTCATAACGTCACGACAAAAAATTCCGATCTACGTCTGGTTGATACTGTAATTTTATTTTGTCTGTTTTAAGACCTCTCCTCAGAGTTACCGGCTATGAATTTCCAGTGTGAAAATTTACAAATGTTATGGGGTAAATACGAGACCATTACCAGAGACAATTTGAGTAGACGCTACGTCATACAAACAATTACAATACTACAGTTTACATCCGCTAATGAAATTGCGTGGCTTCGTTGTTCGTCGGCCTCTCAATCGACAAGATGAGAATATGTTGATTTATTTAGGTAGTAAATCCTTGCGCGTGAAAGTTAACGATCAAATATTTTCTCCTGATGACTATAATAGTATCTATTCTGATATTCCTCACAGTAGTCAGAGTTTTGTCGAAACTCACGCCGGCCAAGTGGGTAAGCTCACTACATGCATGTTATATCCATATTCAAAACATGGTTTACCGCCTCACGTACGTGCAAGATACCGCGAAAGTATATAGTCAAGCCTAGCTAAATTTTGTGATTGCCTAAACATTAAAAATGTTGGTCTTGGTAAATGATTTGAAGGATCGGAATACCGATATTTGCTTTTGAGGAAAGATTTCGGATGTCGGAAAATATTTATCAAACTTCAATACTCGGGCCTTCGAAACCACAGCATGTACTACCGTATGAATACATTTCATAGAACGGCAGCTTGGTGCAAACAAATTCAGTGGTAGTCAAAACTCACTAAAAATTGTGTCAATCCCCACAAAGTTTTTTTTGCGCTGAGTAAACGATTCTTACTGATTGTAAAGAGTGTTCACGATCTGCAAACGGGAAAACAAATCAAAAATTCCAGTCGCTAAATACACGTAATGCTATGGCATTTTGCTCAGACGCGGCGTGAAATCTACATTGCATGCTATACCATTGATGGATTGAACCCCCGATCACTGAAATTCCTCAGGAAAATAAAATGATTTACAAATATTGACATTACTTTTATATCCAGAGCTAGTGTAAGCCTCTCGGGGTCTTTTTTGGACCCATAAATCCAACGTGGCTGTCGACTTTCGTAGCCATATCGATCGTGTACGTCCGAAAACCAATCAGAACACGTAAAGCTTTTTGACAGTACCGATTGAAACCAATCAGAAATCGGCTACCAACGAGCCTTAGGGGCTGCGCCTCTGTAGCACAGCGCAGCCAACGGTAGAATTTGGACAGGCAAGAATTCATAACGTGTGTAAAGATCATTATTGCAGGCCTTGAATAGGGAAAACAGGCGGCGGCAAGCCCTGTGTCAGACGGCGATTTGCCGCCGGTGACCGGCTATAATTGACAGCCCTGTAAGTGCTCTATAAAAAATTGAATTCCTGTCTATTCAGTTTTCAGAATGAATAATATATGCAAGGGTATTTGTGGAAAGATTTGCTTGCCCATCAGTCATGCTGAATATTGAAATGAAGTGACTCTGCATGGCATTTGTAAATTTTTCACTTTAATTATTTAAGCCATGGAGGAAAGTAAACTTACTTGCGACCATTTCCTCCAGTTTGCAGCGTGAATATCCTTCTGAAGTTCCTCTTTGAAAGATGTGGTATCAAGCTGGTATAGTAATTGAGTCGAAACATTCCTGGCCATGTTACATGTATTTTATGGTAGTTTTTCTGTTACATTTTATATTGAAGTAAGGTTGTATTGATATCTACAACAAATGCTGTATTGAGGGTGAAAGAGCTTGACTGTCAGAATCCCTTTCAGTGTTAATATGAGGTTCATCGTGTGAGCATCATAATCATGCTAAAAATTAAGAGACTCAGAATATCTGTAAACTTACACTGCTCTGTCTGACTTCCATGAATGAACGATTATGGAATTGGATTAGGGCATCCATGTACAAAGACAAATATTCTGTCAATAATTTGGACCACTTTTCTACATCTCTTTGTTTTACTTTCAGTTTCCAAATCCCCACCAGGGAACAGTGTAGACTTAACAGGCTTCTCACACTTGCCTCAAACTCCAAGACGAGTTGATAGTTGTTCTGTAGAGACTCAGGTAAGAGCTTAACTGAGGTCTACTTTCTCTGACTCTCTCTGCATTTAAATGTTTTTTGTTTAAGGTCTATACATACTTCAGTCCATGAAGCAAGGGCAACCCAGATAATAATAAAGATAATAATAATCTTTTATTGTCAATACACATCATGGAAATTTATGTTTCCACTTCCAAGCTTCCACTACAGTAACAACACGAAAATGGTATAAACTTATAAATGCACAGTGACTGTAGAATAAATGTACACAACTTGGCAGTCATAATTTCCTTAAAATAATTTGCATATGCATATTTGAAACAACACAGCTGACGGGATGAAAGACTTTCCAAAAGCATCTTTTGCCAGATTGCTCAAACTGTATGTCAACTTGACAAATTGCTATTCTATAGCTTCCTCTCCAGGCCTGTGAACAGAATAGCAAATAGGTCATCTGCACATTGTTTCACTTTAAGTTGACATTTGCATTATCTGAACTCGTTGCTCACGATTTCTTTTCCGTTTTTAGAGTTACATGTCCATGCGAGATATATCAGACCTAGAGGTTAAGGTGTCTGATGACCTACAGAAGAAAGAAAGTAGAATTGATGAGTTACTAAGGGTAAGATATTCAAATATTATTTCAGTCACTAGTGAATACTGAACAAAGACTTACTTGCCCAATTTCCATGGGCCCATTGATATCGTAGGAGAGCAAATTGAACCAATAAATTTCAACAAAATCTGTTCAATTGATGATTATGTGATTATAAAGCCCACAGACTTATATCAATGATAAGGTTTGTGTTGTTGCAAGTTTTTCACAGGTCTTATGCACATAGTACCTGTTGTACTTTGATGAAGATGATGCAAATTCTTGTGTTTGAGTGATGTAAAGAATTATCAGTGTGACTCATTTTCAGAGAGAAAGGCAATGAATCAAAAAGTCGTTTTGAATTTCTGTTACTCATCATTCATCACACTTTCTGTGTGCATCACTTCAGGAGCAATGACTCGTAGAATTTGTAAACTCTCTCCTCTAAAAGTCTGCACCTGAACAAGACCTTGTGAGCAAATTTCTTGATTATTCCACATTCAGTCATTTCCCGTATAAAGAGTTTCACTGCATGCTTCCTTTACAGACAACTGTTCAACTTAGACAAAAAATAGAAAGCCTGGAAACGTCGCTAGATAAACAGAAGGAAACATGTAAGAAGTGTGTAGCCATGAACAAACAATTACTCATAGAAAAGGTAAGTGAAATAGTCTAGTTTTAACTTTGATTGTCTGTGACGTTTGTTATGTATTTGCTACGAACACAACTACCCACCTCATACTTAACCCTGTGAGCGCTGTAATTTTCTCCCGCCAAAATTTAGTGCATCAAAATTTACCAATTTTATGAATTTTTCTGTAATTTTTTGATAATTTGGACCAAATGGACATCATATTTCATTGGCTACAGTTTTTTCTCAAAATTTTGGCCAAAATCTGAGAAACATTGACTGGGGTGTATATTATTATAGAGGGGACAAAAATAGGCTTTGGCGCTCAAAGGGTTAAAAGTGCTATTGAGATAGAGAAATGAGAGAGACATTGTCATAAATGGATAAAGATACTGCCAACAATTACTGATGATTGAGAACTTTAGTGCATTGACAAACAAGACCCATATTGTTATCCATGTTCAATGGCTGCAACCATGGCCGTACTCTTACAATTGCAATGAATGGCTGCTATCCTGTTATGAAAATACAGGTTAACCCTTTTCCTGCCAAGTCGGTGAAAATCCGCTTGAAATTCGGTGTAGCTAGAAGCTGAGCAGCCACGGCCGTTATCCTCCTAAGGCGGTGGAAATCGGGCTCCTTTTTGGTACCCCTTTCCTGCCTAGTCGACGGAACTACGTGTAGCAAACCCTTGCTCACGCTAGGGGTCGTTCGAGACAGGTTTGGGCGAGGAACGGCGTTTGCTCTCGAAATGGGTTCACAGGGAGTCCAAGGACAGGGAAAGGTGCAGAAACCTGTCCGCCAGTCCCCACACCCGAGGGGGGCTGGTTTTTTTTTACCGCTTTTTAGCGGACTTGGCAGGATAGCATGGTGACGTTTTCTGGCGGAGTTGGACGTACTTGGCTGCCTGGCACTATACAGATTGCTGCCGAACTTGACCAACTCGGCAATGCTAATCTAGAAGGCTACCTCTTGCAAACGATTGGCAGATATGCCGATGGTGCGAGACGAAAGTCACTTATTCAGTTGTGCGTGACTGAAAATGAGAACGTATTTTTGACGGGACGGCTCGACTTGTTCCTCCCATGGAACGGATATGAACGACTCGGAAATACCATTACAAACTGGTGTCCGACGTACTAAGCTGGGCTTCAGCTCTGCAAGTTCAAGCCAGGCAACGTCCTTCACTGCCTTGGCCGTGCCATTCAATGGACGTAGCTTTGGATTTTTATTTATTCCACCGTCCGAAGTACTGGCTCTGGTTTGCAGGCAAACGTATCCTCTTGCCGATGCATTGGTAACTACGTACGCTGTTTGCGTAAAGAGAATTCAAAAGGGCACATGAGGTCAATATGCTACATGTACGGGGATAACGTCTGCATTTAGCAGGGACTGCTTTTGTTATGCAAACCAGCTAGCAGTACAATATGGCTGCCAGCATGTGGACACGTCGATGGCTAGAACAATGGAAGCATATTGCGTTGCACCCGTGCATCGCAAAAGTGAACTGAAGACTTGGGGGTAGTGACTGGTTATCACTGGTTAGCTGCAGCCCAAGCCATGTCGGTACAAACCCGTACCTGACTGAGGACCACTCGATTAAGTCAGTAATGAACGGTAACACTCGTAAGCCAACTCCCAACTGAGCTGGCAAAACTACGTAAAGCTGTGCTTCAATGGCTCAGCCATGTCGTTAATACAACGGCAAAAACGTAGTTTTTGTGCTACACTGCCAAGTCGTTGGAGGTACGTATTCAATTGCCCCTACCCTGGGGAAACAGGACAGGTTTGACGGTGCTTCTGCACCCCTAGCACGACCCTCAGGGCCTCTGACTAACAGACGAGTGAGGTGATGTTTGTGCCTAGCGGACGTGCGTAATACTGAAGGAGTTTATTTCCGAAAAAATAAACATGAAACGGCAATAAAATGACGCACTCCCAGGGGCAAACAAAGCCGGTGACCTCAATTTTTTTCTGCAGCAACCCTTGAGCTCCTTCCCCTGTCTACGGGCATGTAGAAATTATCGAAGTCTAACACGTATAAGTACGGCTAAAACTACCCTGAAAATGGGCGATTTCTGCCAAAATGGCTGGCAGGATAACATGCAGGAGAGCCAATCTTTTGCAGGCACATATTATGGGGCGGTTTTCTACTGACTTGGGAGAATAACGGACAAGGGCGCTCGGCAGGAAAAGGGTTAATGATCTAGGCTGCAGAAAGCAAGTCTCTAAATGTCAGTGAATTTCCTGATATATCACTCTGTTTGTCTAATTTGAAAAGCAACACCAAAAGTTCAGATAAATGTGTGCATATTAAGTGCTAAAAAGGTGTGTTTATTAATTTACTTTCATCGATATTTTAAAATTTAATTCTCTTCTGGCAAGGCTATTGATCACCTCGTTTTCTGCAAAACTATTACAAGTTTCAAGTAGAAACGCAATTTTCAATATTTATTGTAATTTTGAAATAAGAACCGCAACTAAATATGTGTACAAATAGTGTATTTATGGGCACTGAAGTGATGACATTCCACATTGAAGGGAAATAGCGCTGATTGCAAATGACGTCATTGTTCTCTCTCATTAATATGCATAAATAAACATT
Organism: Ptychodera flava; assembly: GCF_041260155.1. Lineage (NCBI taxonomy): Eukaryota > Metazoa > Hemichordata > Enteropneusta > Ptychoderidae > Ptychodera > Ptychodera flava. The sequence goes on from NW_027248410.1 coordinate 440,551, forward strand.
TGCCCGCATTTTCCGCATAAATGACGAAAATAAAACCTGCGACTGTTAGAATGGCTATTTAGTGTCACACTTATTCGTATGAATTGATGACCGAGACTACAAGCTGCAACAACAGCCGTGCATACAACGACAAAATTTGTCCGAATTTCAGCTTATTTGTCCGAAAGTCGCGCACATGCAGCTATATTTCGTAACAAACCCGAAATCGCGATCAACGCTATTGTAGGACGTGGTTTGATCTGCAGGTCGACTGAATATCAGTCTCTATGTATTTCATTCAACGTAGCAATTACAAAGTGTCATGGTTGTAGATAAAAGAGTTATCTTTTGCCATCTGAATTCAGTTGCATATTTGGAATTAAGTGCCAGGGATAGCTGTCATACCTGTGTGTGTCCCATCTATATTCTTGAAATTCAATGAATTTAGAAGAAGACAGTGTTTTGTTTATAATTCATGATACAAAACTGTTATGCGGTTGTGACTAGATATCAACGTGCTGTCCATATGTGTTTTCTGCAGTCGTTACAAGAGAAGAAGGAGATCCGACAGCGTAGCATGGAGAATCGACTTCGATTAGGTCAATTTACAACTCAGAGGCAGGGAGCCTCATTCGTAGAAAGTTGGCAAGATGGTTTTGCCTTCACCGATCTCATGAAGTAAGCACAGCAGTTTCATCAACACTATGAGTGAGAGTTCTTAATTATTGACATTGGTACAGTATCATCACCATCAGCATTCCAGATATCGCATGCCTTCAGTCCAATGAATATTCTTCGTCAATAGTGATGCATCATTCGTTGATTCACATACTCAAAGAATGCTGGTTATGAGTAATTTGCATATATGAATACATCTACATAGGAAACTGAGGATTTCATCACAAGACTCTCAGAGTCAGTCTCAACATGTTACCAACTCCTTTGAAAATCTGTCTTATTTTCAATTTGTATACGGGTGCCAGTGTGTCTTGCATCTCTCGACATGATGTATCACAGAAAGAAGAATCATTGCTGAACTGTGTTGGCATGGTGTTTTTTTCAGATCATTTACTCTGTGGATAAATGATCACAACACAAGTAGTTGTAAAATAAAGGGACATAGTCGGCAATTTTTCATGAATTTTGTTTTATACGAGATACTACTTATATTGTTTGACATGTTGAAAGATACTGAATGAATGGGTGACCATACGTATATTTGACCCCGGTTTTAGACACGATACATGAAACAAACCCTAAAATGAATTAATGGTCATGACCATTAATTCATTTTCGCCATAGTTTCATCCAATTTGTTTAAACTGGGGTTAAATATATGCATGGTCACCCATTTATTCAGTATCTTTCAACATGTCTAACAATATAAGTAGTATCTCGTATCAAACAAAAGTCATGAAAAATGGCGGACTTTGTCCCTATAAGTAGCAAAGAGAAGAATGTTTTCAGATAGTTAACAATTCCAATGATGAGTGCTGGACAATTTACATTCCTGTATATACTACATATCGATAAATCCTAAAAGAGAACGTTAGAGACGTGAACATATTCTCATTAACTTCTCATAGAATATTACATTGATTTATCTCTCTCTCTCTCTCTCCCCGCTCCCCCCAGGCAACAGGAGTCAATTGCTGCAGAAAGAGAAGAATTGGAAAGGCATCGCAAACTATTACTCAAGAGAAAACCTAGTACTTCATCACAGACGTCGAGTAGCAAGAGTGGGAAGCTAAGAGCCAATGGAAGTGAGGATGGCTTTCTCAAACCACAACCACCAGCACTAACATTACAAGAATACTTTGAACAAGAGGAAATTCTAAAACTTAGAGCTTCAGCCCTTAAAAAGGTAAGATATTCCTCCTTAATAGATCACCATTGTATAACATGTGTTGACTTTTTCAATTGAGTAGCTTCACAGTATCTTATATAGATTAGAACATATGCCATGAAAGGCATTTGTCATTTAGATTGCTGGTCACTTACTTAAGGGGTTATTCATCTTGTCAGATGTAACCCTAATACTAGCAAGTTAGTGGACATTGTTTTGATTTTCAGGGTGTCAAGAAAATGGCATTCAGGAACAATCATTATGCTATGTCAGTGAAATTCAGTGATTTTGATAAGTAATAGCCTGCCAAAGCCAGTGACGCTTTCTAGGTACAGATGGAGTTTTAGTGTTCTGTCAAGCTGAGCACAAGTATGCTACATTCTTGTATATGATACATGCCAAGTTGATGAGAATGGGTTTTGACTCAATACTGCTTTTCACTGACTGAACAGGAAGGTCTATGACAGGCTTAGCAGGCTGAGGGACACATGTGTCTTTGAAATGATGCTTCACTCTACAGAGAACATGTTTATCCCAAATCCTGCCAGACAGCATCCCTTCCCCATGTGCCAAGTCAGTGAAAAAAGTGGTTTTTAATCAACTCTATACATATTTCACCTACATGGCATGGTATGTTGTAGCTGATGTGGTCTCTAGAAATTAATATTCAAAGTATCTAGGTATTCAGGGGCCGTCAAGTTTTAAAATTTTGTTAATATGCAACGTGCTGGACCTGTTATGCCTTACTGGTTGTAACAAACTTTACCTGATAGTGACTTTGAACTTGGCGGGATAAAGGTTGTTATTGGCAACTATTTTGCCCATAGATAGTTTACTTGATTTGCTGTCTTTAAATTCTCAACAGGAGGAGCAAGATCTTCAAATGGAATTGGAAAAATTAGAAAGAGAACGAAACTTGCATATACGAGAGTTGAAGAGAATACACAATGAAGACCAGTCTAGATTCAAAGATCATCCAGTGCTAAATGAACGCTATCTACTATTACATTTACTAGGAAAGGGGGATTCAGTGAAGTACATAAGGTGAGTGTTGTCATGGAATTGGACACATACCAGGCATTGTAGGCAACCTTGTCTGAATAGTGACCCAGTGTCCATGCTTCTGTGTCAGTGTTCCAAACATAAAGTGTATAGCCTGTCATTGATATCACAGCCACTTGTGTATCAATAATCTCAACATAACTATCATGCATTACACGCACAGACTGTGTTGAGAGGATTGTTAAAACTTTGTCATGGACTAGTTAGAAAGTACAATTAAAAGGACAGTAGCTGTAACTTTTGATGATTATATTTTACTATTTTTTATGTCAACAATATTTTCTTGTTCTACTCCCCAGAACATGCTGAAACTCCTACTATTAAGATTGTCAACACAGCATCTATACATGTAAAATGCACTGTTATAGTCCAAACCAGAGTTCAATTGTCAACAATAATGATGCAATCTACACATGTACAAGCTTAGTTGACAAGCTGAATACTGTGTATCTCAACATGCTTCAGGGAGTAGAACAAGAAACTGTTGTTGACATTAAAAACAATTTAATGTTACAGCTACTGGCCCTTAATATAAGGTACAACAATAGTGTTTACAAAAAAGTTACCTTTGGTTGGATCACTTATGTCAAATAGTATACCCTTTTTTTAGCATTTAATACCACATAAGTTTTAAAAGACTTAAAAGTGAGTGCAGCCCATACCAGTTATTTGCTAAGATTTTAGGAGATATGTAAATGCTTTGGAAGCCCTATGCCATTTCTCTTGTCCCCTGACATGATGGCTCTGATATTCTAAGAAGAACCCTGGTAATATGACTGGGAACTCCATTAAAGCTTTCCAAGGTACAGCCCTTGAAAAAACATTGCTCCATTATGTGAGACAGAACAAGGCTGCAATTGTGATACTGTGACCAGAGCCTCAACAATTATTCTCCCTAGTGGCAATTGTAATTTGAATGACAAATATCAAGGCTTCAAAAGCACCTCCTTCATGTTGACAAATTGATTTGATGTCAATTTCACAGGGGTTTGATTTAAAAGAACAAAGGTACGTTGCTTGCAAAGTCCATCAACTCAATAAGGATTGGAAAGAAGACAAGAAAGCAAATTATATCAAGTGAGTATTCATGATAGTATTAAACAGCTTTAGGCAAACAAGTTTTTCCATCACTTGCTCTGCAAATGACTGTGACAAAACAAGAAGATATTCAATACTCCTCAGTGACTGTAGGCAACAATGATCATCAGATTTTTCCTGCTCGAGTTCTGCGTGTGCAGAAAACGATGGTTAATGGATCAAAGATAGATGAAATCATTCATCCAAACTTCTGCAACATTTCCCACTAAGTTGGTTTTCACCAAGTCGAGTGCTCTTGATCACTTCCTTGAAACATTTCTGATTACTGTATACTGCTTTTTCATGTCAAACGATATCACAGTATTCGTGGCAGATCTAGATCTAGGGAAATAAATTCAAGGTTGGTTTTACAATAATTGCCACTTTATCATGTGATAAATAGAGTTGTAAAGTATGTTTGCCAACCTCTCTCAGAGTAACTTTTCTTTATTCCCATCCCTTCCTAACTCTATGTGATGTTTCTTTTTTATTCCTTTGTGTAGACATGCACTAAGAGAATATAACATACATAAGACATTAGATCATCCAAGGATTGTCAAGTTATATGATGTCTTTGAGATTGATAGTAACTCGTAAGTACCATTTGGCATGTTTCTATTTTGTTTTAATTCATGCTTGAGATAACAACATATGTTGTCTTTGACATGGGAGTACCATAACCTATACACGTGGGAGTACTCACGGAATGTTGTATATTATGTACATCGTATATAAGTTCAAGGGGGTTACTGATCTTGTTCCCGAAAACATTTTTCTTCAGCTTCAAAACATGGAAAGCCAGTTATTGAATTATTGTATTCTGCCAAGATACCAGACCATAAACTCACCAAAGGTCATGCAAACAGATCATTGTTAAGTTTTCATGTGAGCAAATTGTCTTGGCTGAGATACAGTATCAAGTATCTCCAGTTGCATGTTATTTTCTGTACGTACAGTGTTCAAAGCATAGGGAAAAAACAGCAATTTTGTGTGGTGTAACAACTACAAGTTTACCTTTTGTTTTGTGTTACAGATTTTGTACAGTGTTAGAGTACTGTAATGGTAATGATCTAGACTTCCATCTCAAGCAGAACAAGATAGTTCCTGAAAAGGAAGCTAGGTCAATCATCATGCAGACAGTTAGTGCCTTGAAATACTTGAATGAAAGGAAACCTCCTGTAATACATTATGACCTCAAACCAGGTGAGTTGGTTAAACCACTTCAATAAACCTCCTTTGTGGTACCCTTTCTGGCATCGTCTTGGGTGAAAAACGTGAGAATATTGTAAATAAATCAGGGAAGTAAAAGACTACGGGATCAACAATTGGCATTGCATGGCATAAACCCCTTTATCACCATGGTTTGAACCAATTTTATTGGTTTCCATGGTAAAGTTTGACATCCAGAGAGGGAAATGGAGGGTGAAATACTTTTTGAAGGCATTTAGTATGAAAGCCATCTCTTCTTCAATTTGCTTCAAATATCATAATATGTTAATTCTTATAAAAACAAAAAATGACATGACAATCAGACCAATTTCCAGTGTTCTGTTAAGACATAACATAAAGTAATGTGTTGTTGAAACTGGTTATCTTCTTGGATCACTTGTGATTTGCAAGTTACTGGTGGAATATAGTGTGGAAAAATCATTTCACCAGGATAAGGTCATCAACGCCATAGCATTGTATATGTTAAACTTGCATTCCTAAATTTTACTTACAAATAGATGATTAAGAATACTAGTAAGTAGTTTTAACATATGTTGCTGTACCCATAAAACTACATTAATAGTACCTACAAAATAACATGAAGAAATAATAGTTTTGCCTCGAACTATCAACAATAAATAAATATACTTTTCATGTCAATTGCATGTACCAAAGGAACTGTGGTTTGTTTTTCATCAAATTCCACTGTCTAATGTAATGCCTGATACATTGCTTCACGTTGACAAAGTCATGACACATTGTTGCCATGCAGTCAACAAATCACTTGAGAAGGTTAAAGCTAATTGTGAGACAGCGATCACATGATTTCCTCCCCTTGCAACCATGGCAGTGTCACTGATGTGTTTATGATATTTATTAGTACATTCAGCTCATGTATTACCCAACTCTACACAAACTACTGTAATTCTGTCTAATACAGCAGCTTATTTGAACCACAGTTCCAAGTATAAATAAATGGTCACTGGCCACGCCTTCATGTTCCAATGTGAAAACCTCCCAACTTTCCATGAATGTGATATCAATACCTTCAAGTTAGTAAATGTTCTGTATTGTAAAGGCCTTGTAAACTAACTCGGAAGCCATGATCCCTGTAGTTTTTATTCTTCAATAATAGTTGGAATAAAAATGTCACTTCTTTGAACAGAACCCATTTATTTTAGTTGTCATGTTGAACCCACACATGGGAAGAAGACAGGATCAGGAGTTGTAGATCATATGGGTGGGAGACATATGCGTGTAATTTAAGAGCATTTTTGTTACTATTTTACTCATGACGAAAGGAAAATGTCAGTCTGGTCCGGTTAATCATCAACGATGTTGTTTCACAAGCAAACGTCAGTGTGGTCTGGTTAATCATTAGCCTCGTTGTTCCGAAAGCCAATGTTGATCGTTTGTATGGCTTGATTATAAATATATTTATTGGGAATAAAAAGAATTGCATTGACGCTGTGCTGCTTAGTAAATCACCATATTTAATTCACTGAGTAAATAGTATGCTAAAAAACTTAATTTGTTTTAACCAGTTTGAACTTTATGGATAATCTTCCGAGCCAATGACATCTCTGAAAATATGAGAAATTCACATTTAGAGGAACTACCTGTCAGGTTTTGATATGTCCAAAATAATCTTTTCACAACATGGTTTGGCCAAAACTCGTTATCAGTGTCGACTTTGGAGCTGTTTACAGGGTATTTTGGATGAATAGGTAAAACATCCATATTCAGATTGTTTATGATCATTGAACTGATGTCTTACAAAATCAAATGGAACATAGCTGATGTGCAAGATCATTTGTGATATGAGAATACCTTTCACTAAATCTGGTTAAGTTTTTTGTGAAATGTAAACTGCTTTGCAGGAAAAGGATAGATATTACCAGCATGCCATGTTGAATGAAGTCTTCTGTGTGTATCTTTTACCAGGTCAAAGGTCATTGCATGGGAACAGGAAAATGGCCATATATGGCATTGTGTGATGAATCACACTTCTCTCAGTTCTTCTGAAGAATATGTCAACCTCTTCCTGTCAGAAACCATTGGTTAGCTTGACAAACGATGCAATCGAACCTGGTTTGTTATATGTTGCAGATAGGTCCATGTAAGAGAATGGCATTACATCAATGAACACTCTCAAAATGATCAATAATAGTATAGCAATCTGTCTACCCCTTTTCCTGCCAGACACTTTCGACTTCCCCATCTGCAAAGTCAGTAAAAAAGTAGTATTGAGCCAAAGCCATATGTATTTTCACCCACTTGGCTTGGTATGTTATAGCAGCTTTAGTCTGTAATAATCATGCTTACAGTATCTCCCTTTTCAGAGGCATTTAAATGTTCAACATTTGGTTACAATGCACCATGTTGGACATCTTGTGCTTCATTAATTATAACCAACTTGACCTTATGGTGAAATATAAACTTGCCAGGATCAGGGTTCAACTAGAGTTGTAAAATATGGTGAATTGTCGGGGAAAAATTTACCTGTACTTTGGGAAATAATAAAATATTTTGGTCATCCTCACAGATGTTATATCAGTTTTGCTACATGTAGGGTGTTTAAAGAAGCCATATAGTTATGATCACATAAAGATTCTAAGATGATACCTGTAACCATGTCTCTGTGTGTGTTATCTCAGGTAATATACTACTAGGTAAAGGATCAGTGAGTGGTGAGATAAAGATTACAGATT